>NC_136482.1:24847704-25142704 GCF_053919585.1 Euprymna scolopes
TATCTATCTATCTCTTTATATATATATATATATATATATATATATATATAACTATTTCATTTAATCACATAAATAAATATAAGAAGATACACTTTTATGCATAAATTTTCAGTATTTACTTCAACAGTGCTCAATACATAGGTAGAGCTAGGTAGTTAGTTATGAAAATATACATGGTAAGCTACACAGAATATTCCGCGTTTTATTCTCGTAAGAATTCGTTAGGCTTATGCGAAAAGTTCTGGTCATCGCGCATTTTTATATAAACTCATTTTATTGAATATTATAGCTAGCCAATCAGCTTCTGAGTTGTAACCCCGGTTACAACTAAGAAGCTGGTTGGCTAACTAGAAAATCTGTCTGTCAGTCTTTCTCCTTTTCTTTTCTTCAATCTCTTTATATATATATATATATATATATATATATATATATATATATATATATATATATATATATATATATATATATATACAGCTCAAGGATTGGTGTGGGCGTGTGTTAAAAGCACACAGATGCTCTAGCGGTCATATACAGCTTCTACCAGTCTAATCATCCCCACGTGCACGTCGTGAGCTCTGCTACGCTAGCGGGGCTCTGGTGAATGGCGAGTGTTCAGGGCCAGAAAACTGGATCTCCACTGCCTTGTGGGATAAGGTTTTTGAACCAAAGGTTAATGATAAGGTAACTCTGACAAAAACCTTCAGAGGAGCTTAGGCCCTGTTGACTGCGGCATTCATGACTCACCGGCGTGTCCCAGTCATGGATAAATTACATTAAGAGGTAGAAGGAGCTCCTGCAAGCCGTGGTCAAGCCAATCCTTCTAGGAGAGGACAACTTTTACGAAACATCTGCGGTTAAAGCAATTACCGGTCATCTTGCAATGGCTTGTCACTGGTTTATTGTTGCGGAGACTTATAGAGTGGCACTCGTGTCGTACAGGCGCTTGTCACTTTAATACAACGATGTACAGATGTTACTTGGGATCTCTTGTGACACTATCGTTTCCCGGAGAGTGTTACTTGGTTGGGGAAGCTCTGGGAACGCAACCAGCTCCCCAAGTGTTAGACACGATATCAAACGATAGGCATATAGAAACATCAACACAACGGGTCGATATGTCGTCGACTATAACCGGCTAGCATAGATCGCTTCTTGTCTTCATTGCGTCGTCACAGGCATCTTTCCATCGTCGGCATTAATGGAATGCTGGAAGTTAACGCTTATACAAAAATAGCGAACAAATGCATTTTTATAAAAATATAATTTATTTAAGATTTAACAATGAGGAGCATATTTTTATAAAGACCAGTTGAAACCAGACGCATGCTATGCTGTGTCCGCTGGCTCCAACTGTTTTAAAACAATCGAATTATATTTGATTCTCTCTTCTTTCATTGAAAGAAAGAGAAAGGGAGTGAAAGAGAGAAAGAGAGAGAGAGAGAAAGAGAGAGAGATGTTTCATTGCCCATATTTTGTTTTTCAAATTATAATGTGCACTGGATACATAAACACTTGTCAATCTTCGTGTGCCGACAGTTTAAACATTAAAAAAATGTGTCCTCACTGAAATGTGTTTTCTCTTCCACACAAGTGCAAACCAAGTTAGGCACAAGGTTTATTAATGTAGAAGCCCCCACTTCCCTCAAAAAGGGCGCTTTCCATTGTGTCGCACTCTCTTTTATCTCTTATCTTTTTTTATATCTTTTATCTGTCGTTCATTTCTATTGCAAGTTCTATGGAGTTACACAGTCACAAATCTCCACAGAGGCGATAGGAACCCTATCTTAACATGACTGAGCAGCCCTGTTCAGGGAGAGCACTTTTCACCCAGAGTCTTGGGAGAGTGCTAGAAAAGGTGCACCAAAAAGTATCTGTCATACTATCACTGGTTAGTCTCCTGCAGCTAACGGTGGTTCATGTAAGCAGGAAGAAAACAAAAATGTATCTCCTAAAAGGAGTAAAATTCAATTTATGCTGTTGGAATGTACGTACTCTTCTTGGTAAAGGGTCATCTTACCGTTCAGAGGGCAGGACAGCGCTTGTCACTGGAGAACTACGAAGCCTTATTATAGATATTGCTATTCTATCAGAAACCTGTCCGTCGGGAGGGGATTAAATGACAGGGGTATCATCAGGCTACACTCTCTTCTGGATTAGTAAACCGGAGGGTATCTGTAGAAATGGTAGAGTCGGTTTCGCAATTAAAACATCCTTGATTGATACTATGGAATTTCCTTCTAGTATCTGTGATTGCATCATGAAACATCGTGTTCCAATTACAATTCTTTCAGTCTATGAACCAACCCTTCAAGCGGATGAAGATGACATCTTGTGTTTCTACGAGTCTCTACGATCTGTTGTTGCATCTACATCAATTAATGAAAAACTTGTTATTCTTGGTGATTTCAATGCCTGTTTTTTTGGGGGGGGAAAGACTATGAGACCTGGAGTGCTCTTGGCCGCTATGGTATCGGTACCATAAATGCTAATGGCTTTAAGCTACTAGAACTGTGTTCAGAATGTAATCTTGCTACCTGTAACACTTTTTTGCCGTAAACTGAAGCACAAAGCTATTTGGATACATCCACGTCCAAAGCATGATCACCTAGTTGACTTAATCATAACTCGAAAACGCAACCTTCTAGATGCATATACCGTTGGTGTCATGCGCAGTGCTGAATGTGACACCGATCACAGGTTGGTGAAAGGAAAGTTTAATCTACGAATCCATAAGAAAGTTCGTCATAGTGGCGTTGAGGTGCCAAGCCGTATTAATTTCGCCAAATTAAAGTTGCCTGAAGTTCAAAATATTATGGTGGAAAAGCTTGATAATCTTGCATTTGATGATACATTGGTGAATTTCGAAACTAAGGTTTATCCTGCTGATACTGAAATTCTTGGCTTCAAGAGGGATAAGAAACGGGACTGGTTTGACGACAGCAATTTTGAAATTAATCAGTTGCTGATGAATAAACAGACAATTTATGAATAGATCATTCTGATCATACAACTAATTTGCGACAATATAAAGATGTCAAAGCCACATTGCAACACGAGCTAAGAAAAATGAAACACCAATGGTGGATGAATATAACGGAGAAGATCCAAAAAGCGTTTGACACAAATAATTCGAAAGAATTGCGCCAAGTATTTGATCTTCTTACCTCTTCAATTCCTTGATGTCGAAAGACAGTTCTGTTGTCATTAAGGGCCTAAAACTATTTTGAAAAGATGGCTAGAGCACTTTACTGATGTGTTTCACAATCCGTCAGCAGTAAGTTGATGCAATTAATAGCCTATCACAATGTGATATCATATTCAGAATGGATCGTTTGCCTAGTCTGGATGTAGTGCAGTTGGCTATCGCACAAGTCAGCGGTGGCAAGGCACCTAGTTTGGATGGTGTTTCGGTGGAACTTCTTAAGATTGGAGGTGTGAATATTGCTAATGCTATCCTTGGTTTTATTGAGATCTGGGCAGATTCTCCTTTTCCACAGGATTGGATTGAGGGTGTCTTGGTGACCCTATTTAAAGGAAAGGGACAGAAAAATGTTTGTGGCCACTATCGTGGGATCAGGCTTTTGGAAGTTGCTGGGAAAGTTCTCGTACGACTTCTATTAAACCGGATACTGGAGAATGTTTGTCCTAATGCTACTCCAGAGTCACAAAGTGGCTTTAGGTATGGCAGAGGGACTATGGATATGATTTTTTTAGCCTGGAAAGTCTAGGAGAAATGCATTGAGCAACAGATACCACTGTATCAAATGTTTGTGGATCTGACCAAACCATTTGATACCGTCAACAGGGATGCTCTCTTGTTGATCTTAGTGAAAGTAGGGTGTCCTCAAACTTATGTTAGAATATTCAAGGAACTGCACAAGGACATGAAAACTTGAGTCTTTTTAAACGGAAAATTGTCTGATGAAATCACAGTTGACAATGCTGTCAAACATTCCTGCCCTTACTCTGGTCTCTATATATTTCGCTGCTTTACTTGCTCATGCGTTTTGGGATTGCGATAAGGGTGACATGTTAAAGTTTCGAACCACAGATCGCATGCTTAATCTTAGAAGGTCTAATGCCAGAACCAAGCTGCATCATGTCTTAGTTAAGGAGCTACTGTATGCAGACAATGCTGTTTTTGTCGCACACTGAGGCTGAGATGCAGCATATAATAGATTGCTTTGCTGATTCCTGAACTGTCTGAGGATCAGTCTGTCTAAAACAAAGGTGATGTTCACTCCTGCACCAGGCCAATCATACGTGGAGCCGAACATCATGGTCTGTGGTGCTGGACTAGGAGTTGTTGATTCGTTTGTCTACCTTGGTAGTTCTCTGTTGAAAGATGGCTCTCTCGACACTGAATCCACAGACAAATTTAAAAGGCTGTCGTAGCTTTTGGAAGATTGTAAAATAGAGTGTGGTTTGATCGTGGCATCACAGACAGAACTAGGATTTGCGTTTGTGTGTGCCAACCAGACTATTGTATTCATCGAGGATATGGACATTGCATCAAAGGCACATTAAATGGCTTGAACGATTTCACCAAAAATTCTTGAGACGTATCTTAAACATCAAGTGGCAAGCACAACTACCTAATACTGAAGTATTTGTGAGATCATGTTGATCTAGTTTTGAGACCCTTGTAATCAGATCTTACATGCGTTGGGTGGGCCATCTGGTTCGAATGAAAGATTGTAGGCTACTAAAAGAATTTTTATGGGGAGCTGGAAAATAGCAAGCGACCTCACCACAAGCCTAGGAAGAAGTTCAGGAACTCTACAAAGACCAGTTTGAAAGTTCTACAAATCGACATCGACACGTGGGAAGAAATTACTCTGCAAAGGCCGAAGTGGCTAAAGCTTGTACGTGAAAGTTGTGATGTTCTAGAGAAAAGAAAGCAGGCCCACGGCAATCTGAAGCGAGAGCTTCGCAAAGGTTTAATTGATGGTCTTAACCATGACACACATATCTGGAAATGTGACACTTGTGAACGAGTGCTTTTATCAAAAGCTGGCTACGTCAACCACCTTAAGTCGCACAAAACTCGTGTTCAGGTCAATTTTGCATCTATTAGTCCGAACCAAACGATATGTTTAATATGCAAGTTTGCAAATCTACTGCTGGTTTGAGAAGACATGTGATTGTTCATAGAAATACCCTTCAAAATCCAGCTATACCATTCTTTCTTTGTTTATGTATATTGATATTTACTTTTTTTTCTGTGTTTCTTCGTATTTGTTACTTGTTAACTTGATCTTGCCTATTTCTCCTTCACGTCTATCTCAATCAATCTTTACTTATTCACTTTCATGTCTCCATTACTTTTTTTCTCTTTTTTTCTTATTTTATTAAGTTTTATTTATCTATTATTACTGTTTTTTATAATATGAGGTGATCTCAAATCTGATTCTTAAATATGAATGTGTTTGGTGCTATTAATGCAAAGAGTAATATATTCTGGTGTCTACATATATGAATTTAAAAAATTATATATATACATATGAATTTTGTCGATGTGTGTGTATTAATATATGTATCTTATTATCTACCTTCTAACTCATGTCGTTTGCTCTTTGGTCTGTATCTATATGTTCGTATTATAATCTCATCTCTAAGTTTACCGTAATGTATTATATGGATGTTTTATTTTCTATATACCTCGTAGTCTATGCGTATGTTACTGTGTGTGGTCATTTTCTTTTTCTTTTTTATATTTATTTTTTTATTAGATTATATATTATTTTATTTATATATTTATTTTTTATATTTTATTATTTGTATATTGTCGTTACTATGGGGTCTCTTGTTATTAGGAGTCAAAGGATAAAGGGAGAGCTCAGTTCGAGCCTGTTATTAAGGGAAGGTTTGTGTTTGGAGATAAGGAGTGCTTCAGCAATTTTATGATTTCCAAGGTTTCTGACTGAGGCAAGGATACTAACGCGAATGTTACGTTGTGTGCTATTGTATAAGATAATATGTTTGTGGGATGCTAGTGTTTATATGTTTTTAATGCGTTGGTGTAGTGGTCTAGTGGTACTCCCTATGTATGATTTGTTGCATTTAGTGCATTGCAGGTCATAGACCACATGGATGCGCAAACAAAAGCATGTATCTGTGATGGGGCAGTTGGATAGGGAGCAATTGTTGGGTGTATGTGGTGAGTGCTGTCATAAGGTGGTGCCGGTGTGAATAAGTTGTATGTCTAGCTTCTCATGGCGTATGGCTCTACATATAGCTACAAATATATAGCCAAGAAATGTTCATAACAAAAAAATAAATAAATGAAATAAAATTACCCCAGCTACCTACGGTTTTAACTAGTCACATTTTACTGTGGTCCTAACCTCTATCTGCAGTCCTGTTCTCTTCCGAAACCTTGAATATACTTTTGTTTTCTTTTTGAAAATGGGAGGTATTTTCTCCCGAAATTAATCAAAGTCTCATACTACCAACGGACTTTATATGCACCGGACATACCAACAACTTGGTTGAAAATTAATTATATAACAAGGTGAGGAATGATAGATGAATAAACAGTTAGACATTTCTCTACTTGAATATAGCCGTCTATTTGTTTGTTTGTTTGTTTGTTTGTTTGTTTGTTTGTTTGTTTGTTTGTTTTTCTTTTCTTTACTCTTGTGATTCCGGTTTTTTCCGCATTGCTTTTGGCCTTTAAAACTTCCATATATTCCTTTACCAGCAATGCTTCAAGCAAACTACCATTTACTTATATATATATATATATATATATATATATATACATATATATATATGGTTAACCCCAGAATATATCCACAATACACCTGACGCTTATACAATGTACTTCTATCTTGTATCCATTAACAATATATACTCTTATAAATGTATCAAACAAAAGTGAATTATTACTTCAAATACATTTTTGAATATTTCGTAGTTAGAAAACTTGCGATACAACCCTTCGTGTCAAACTCTATCGAAGAACACTCCAAGTAGAACACAATACCGTGGAACTACTTTCCAGCTAATTATAGGGTGGTTGATTTTAAGTCACGTATATTTACAAATATTTGTCGATCCGTCTTACAAAGTAATTAATTTCTGCTTATCAATTGTTTTCAAACGTCTCATAATATTGTTCATCATCAAATTGTTCTTTGCCCTGACCCCTATCCCCGAGTTCAATCTAGCCTTTGTAAGTTGTGTATCGTTAATATAAAATTATCATAAAATGTGGCCTTGATATATATAATACGGTAATATACAAAATTAGTAGGATGTGTTCTTGATAAGTTGTAACTTGTTAATATAAAAAAAGTCATGAAATATGGCCTTTAAAGTTGTGACTCGTTAATATTACGTATTCGGGGAACGTGGCCTGATTGATTTTTGCTTTATACAACATTCAATGAATATGGCTATAGTAAGTTGTGACTTGTTAATACACCAAAATTCGTGGAATGTGGCCGTGTTACGTTGTGCATCGGTAATATGAAATATTTATAAAATGTGGCCTTGCTATGTTTTGACTTGATAATATAATTGATTATTTACAGAAACGACTCAACAAGAACTTGTTTACATTGAATTAAAACGACCATGTTATGAACAGCTGGAAAGCAGCTCCGTGTTACTGTGTTCCATAGGCGAGGGAGTTCTAGAAAATAAACATTTTGGCGTTTAGATATTAGCAAAGTAGAGAAAATTTCTGATAGTGGTTGTAGCTAGATGAGTATTTGTGAATGTTTTACATAGGGCACTATTAAAAATAACGATATAGCAGATACATACTCACAACGTCTCTTCTGTGGGAAAGAGGTTGCAAAGAGGAGAAAAGAATATCACATTTTTCCAAGTCGATTTTGAACACTGCCAAGACAGGCAAGGATGCTCTGAACAGTTCTTTCCCAAATGTAGCAAGTGTACTCTATTTTAAGACATACTCTTACACATGTAGAGGATTGTGTCGGAAATGGGATATATTCTGGAACGGTAGAATGATCTAATCATTTTTCCTGCGACCTTGGCAACAGAATAGAGAAAAACTACTATAGGTGACATGCACTGACAGATTGTTTAAAGTGAATCTGATTTGTGCAGAGCTATTCTCACCTCTCGTTCCAACCAATCTGTTTCAGCGGCAGGACAGGGTGGAAACAGATGGATACTAAATGGATTGCAGAAACTGCTGGAAGTGTCGACGTCCTCCTAGATACAGCATCTGGTATTACTAAATGATAACTCATCTGGTACTGGCCAAGCTCAACTTTGCATAACATCGGTGATCTAACGAGAACCGATGTGTCAACGTGCTTATGTGCCGTGTACGAAGGTTTAAATAAAGCGTTAAGCACTGTCTAGCATTACTTCATGTCTGTTTTAGCAAAAAATCTGTATTTTATTTTTGTGGCATTAAAACACATATAAACAAATGAACAAACAAACAATTTTCAAACAAATATAAAAAACAACGAAAAAACAAAAGCGTCTGCTTTTATTTTCCTCGTATTAATACCAAACTATATTGGTTATAGCTATTAGGATGCATTTGATGAACAAACATAGATAGAACGACAGAATATACGCTTCTATGAAATAGTTTGAAAAGTAATGAGATTTGATGTAATATTGGCAGTGGAGTTTTCACTTTTTGATTTTATTTTTACGCTTGTGTAGCGACCACATGTTAGAACGATATTTTTTCATGCGGGAGGTCGCCATATTGAATGTGTGTTTACTTAATAACCTAAGATTCATAAGTAAACAAGAAAATAGCAATGACGAAGAAGCGATAGAAATAAAGATACAGTTACATTTGCATACGCAAACATACATTTATTTATCACAGAAAAGGTGTACCTGTAAAACAATAAACATGTATTGCTAAGTTGTGTTTGAGTTTTGTCTGCTGTTTCCCCCCCCCTCTCCTTCTTCTGAAATGAATGACGTACGGGAATCTGTCTGATTCTGAAACAAATACTGTCTACGCAGGAAAATTTACCGTCTTTTACGCCCCCCCCCCCCGAGGCTTACATGTATGCAAATGAGTATGAGCCTCGCTTTAGGTCCCATCGCGAATGGGTGAACCGGTATGACGTTCGCCTCGTCACGCATTGCCTACACTGGTTAAATTTATTAGAGAGAATGCACCGACGACGCAAAATAAATTCAGCTCACTTTTATAATATCTGGGAAATATTTTGCACAAACATACTAAGACAGTGGATAGCTGAGTCCCGTCTCAGTTGCTTAGTAGTGAGATCTGATGTAATAACATCAACAGTGTAAAACCAAATAAAGACTAACGCTCTGATCCTCACTTGATTCCAATTGAAATGAATAGCTCTTGTCTTGAGGAATCCTTCTGTTTTCACAGGCTTCTGGAGCTGATTTTCACTCTTAATTGGAAATGGAATAATTACATCAACTCTGTTCATTGGAAAATTGATCGGATTATTCTACGCCACCAAAAGATATTTCACTGGCGCTTTCCTTTGACGTAGACGACACGTATGAACACGTAAATATATACAGACACTCGGCTATATAACAATACGATTTAGTCCCCGTTACTTATAAACCCGTTGTATACACAGAAATATATAATATAATCTTTAAATACAAAAAAAGAGACTTGCACATGCGTAATGCATCATTGAAGCCGAGGTTTGATTTCTTTCTGGCTAAAAATATCAAAATTACGATAAAGCAGAGAAAGAGTAACAAAATATTTTGTGTTAGAAAGAGATAGGATGGAGGATAAGAGGACATCGCCCACTACACCCACTAAAACTATCAGAGTCAAATGCATCCTAATATGGAGAACTGTTATCATATCTGCTTTACCTTCACTCGAAATTGACTTAGTCATTTGGCTTAGCGTTTTAGTGGTTGTAGTGGGTGATTTCTTAAAGCAATTTCCTGAATTTCTAGATGCTGTCATTACAACTTGCAATTGGCAGGTCATACGAACAAGATGAAATGTCAAATAATTTGTCAAATTTTTTGACAAGAACATTTTTGGCGAATGTAGATAATTTTTTCTATTTATTCGCTTAACTTTTTTAAACAGGTGTCCTGCAATTTGTGGAGAATCTACATTTCAGTTAATAGGGGCAAACGGGGATTTACAGCCTTCTAAATATCTATAATATCATTTGTCATTAATTTTGAAAGAAAAAATGTATTTAAAGTTGGGCGAGAATTCTTCATATAATAACTATATTTGATAACTTGGCGGAAAGTAGGGTATTCTGTTGTATCTAATGGAGAATGTGGGCACGCAAATTTTGTAGAATCTGTACTGCGTGTAGAAATAGTTCGTTTCCGATTCATTGTTAGAAAAATATCTGCAAAAAATATTTTTAATGATATTGTTAGAAATTAAACAAAGGAAATTAGGAATTAAAAATGAAATTAGGAAAAAAAGATAAATATAATATTTATAATTAAAGTTTATTAAGACATAAACTGCAAAATGTAATTATTTTTATATTTGAATTAAGCATGTCAACGCAGTAAACACACGCGAGTCTTTGAGTAAACATGAAAATGAAACCGATTAGGTGACGGTGTACAAGGAAAAATTACCCAGCTAAAATAAAGCCCTGGGTTATTGTGTTTTGATTTATTTTAAATGAAATATTTTTAATAATTTTTTTATTTATCGACTCTCATTTAGTTTTTGGGAAAAAGACATAGATGTTACAAACAAAAGAAACAAATATTCCTTACTCTATCTTCATTTTCTTCTTCAAAACCGGCATTGATATGGCACGCCTATTCTTTCATTTATCACCGGCATCTGGCGACATAACGACAGAATTTTGAATTTTTTCAATCTTTAAATTCAATTGCTCAAAAAAAACGATAGAGTTTTGAAAAAAATATTTTGTGTGGTTATTCTCAACGTTATTTGACAACTTTCTCTGCATAGACATAGTCGTAATACTAAAATTGACCTACCCTGTTGTATATACATAAACAGTTCACCAAGCGCGGGCAATAATATGCGAGGACAGTTTTTTTATCGAGATGTTTGACATTTTTCTGGGACACACACCTTGGATCCCTCTTTTGGTTTCTGCAAAGCTGCAAAAAGATTTCCTCTGGAGGACACCAAACGCCAATTAATATTTTATATAACATTTATTTCTTGAATGTTCCCCGTTACATGCTTCCTTGGTCTCTACATCTTGCTATATTGTTCAACGTTAGTCTTCCGTGAACTTCAGCGACTAGATTCCCTGTCCGCTATCAAACTCGGCCTCTCTCTGACTCTCTCCTCTAACTTTGAATGACTAACATGTATATATAAAAACTATCCTTTGATTTGTTAAACACTTTCTGACGTCAGAGGTCAATCTTATTGTTATTCTAAACCAAATTTTGCTTATCAACTACATTCTAAACTGGACTACCTTCGATGATATCGAATTCCATTATAGCTCAAACTAATTGTTTTATTTTCAACATTCCTCTTTGTTATCGAAACATTTTTTCTGGATGTTTCCTATTTCATAACATCTACTTATCTATACAATAATAATAATAATAATAATAATAATAATAATAATAATAATAATAATCGCTTAGGCAACTTGACGACGCTCGGCAGTGCTAATAATACAACAATTGAACACTCACATCTAAATATTGTTACACATGGACAGACAATTCCTCTATTTCCATATACGGATACCACTTATAATGCTTCCAATAGAATTATGAGAGAAAATTCCCCACATCAAATCATTCAAATTATAGCACATTAAAAAGTAATAGGGTTTATTTGATAGACATCGTCTTATTCTTGTTCGTTTTATTATATTCTTAAAATATTTACACGGTCATGATTACCGCAAAGATAACAATCTCAATCTATGGATGAAATAAGGGAGTCCCACACTTGAAAATTGCCGGAGGTTATATCGGCCGAAACATTGTCAGAATAGCATGCAAGATCAGAACAGTAGTCTGAAATTTCGTACATGTTGCCTATTTTGACGTAAATATTTTCAGTTTCGACAAGCCGCATCTGAAAAAGGTCGGAGATTATATCGGCTGTAATGTTGCCTGCGAAGAATTGTTGAATAGTAATCTGGGTTACGCCGGAATTATTGCTGGATGCACACACGCATATGGAGCTGGGTGCACACACGCAAATATTGTTGACAAGTCTTCAAACCAAGAAATGTCATCGAAAATCATTGGAAGAATGTTGATTTCAAAGCTTCTTTACATTTCTTCCAATTGTTACGGATTTTGAAGACTTGCCAACAATATTTGCGTGTATGCGCCCAGCAATAATTCCAGAGTTACCCAGAATGCTATTCAACAAAATGACATATATAAAGAAATAAGTTAACGTGTAACGCCGAGACAATTCTGGACACCATAAGCTTACAAATAGGATATCATGAAAATATTGCGTCTGAAATAGTTTTATTTGCTGATGACACAACGCTCTTTTAATAGGCATGATGGTAAAAATGAACGTATTCGTATCTAAGGCAGTGATAGAATAATTAAAAAAACAACCTCCACTCCGTAGTGGAATGGGGCCGTAAATAGCTGGTAACATCTAATTATATTAAGGCTAAGCTTGTTTCCTTCAACAATTACAAAAATTCTTCTCAATCACCGATAAGCATGACTAATAACATCTTACATGAGACCTTATCCTTCAAACTCACAGCTTAACATTAACAGGGAACAAGAACTGGAACAACTATATTGAGCGCATTGCCAAGGCTGCTGCAAAGAAGGTTGGTTTCCTCTATCGTGTTAAAAAATTACTCACACCTAAGAGTATCCTGCATCGCTACAAAACAACCATTCGATCATGCATAAAGTATTGTTCCCACGCCTGGGCTGGTACATCTACCGCTAGCCTTTCACTCTTAGACAGAGTCTAAAATAAGTATCCAATCTGATAGGTCCCACACTATCAACCAAGCTCCAACACCTGTCCCATCACCGCAATGTCTCATTACTGTGCGTGTTTTACAAGTACGTTAATGGGATATTCTCTATTGAACTCATTCCACTTGTACTCCCTCGACGTATATGCATAGATACCGGAAAGACTTCTACTTTAATAGTTTCATCCCTCGGACTCCTAGAATTTGTAATGTCCTCTTTGTTTTCTGACCACTAACATGTTTAAATGTAATGTTAACAGACATCTCGCTGTTAAACCCATCATATTCCCCTGTTAGACACAATTTCAAACAGTATCCTCTTGCATCCAAATGACAATATACCTTGTTTTGGATTTTTTTTAAAATTGCTAAAAATAAAAAGGAACATTTAAGAAAACTCGAGATACCATTCATCGAGTAGAAATGATCAAACAAACGAAATCTTACGAACCATCCTTGAATGCGGAAACTAATCAGCATAATCAATGAGCGTTCACCTAACATAGATAATTTAAAGTAGAAAAATAACTAAATATATTGGAAGAATCCCACACGAGTACAACGGAAGTAGAAACGGTTAGAAAAGACTGCTCCAACACAAATTCATAGATATATACATATGCATGTAATGGTACAACGTAAAACTGTCGTGAATAGTTAAGTAGAATGGTAGGGGCACCAATTTGACTTGCAATGAAATTATGTGAGAATACTACAATCTTAGGGGGGGGGTACTGCCATTCAAATTTCAGAGAAGACCAACGATCGTTGCTTGCAAGAAATCAATTATAAACTTCTGTTGTGATAACGCAAAATAATTTACAAACGTTATCGAAAGAGATGACGAGTGCTGATGAGATTTGTTGTCACTCAGACTCCAAAAGAATATCACTAGTTATGGTTAGTGAGTAATCACTGAAAATGACTTGTGTGGAATACTACGAAGAATACTATAGAAGTAAAGATGCTCGTTATTTAAGTCATAAAAAAACGATGTCTTTACAAAGATATATAACATGAATTTTCGAATGAAATCAACATAGAATGAATGACGTTAGTGGTTATGACCCGACGAGCCACGATTACATATTGTAGCGTAAAAGGTTACTGTTATGTTTCAATTAAATTATTGGATAATATTATAGATAACAAAGTTAAGCAACCTTAGATAACGAAGTTAAGCAATGTTAACCTGGTTAGTACCAGATGGGTGACCAGTTGGAAATAGCATTATATATGCAAGAACTACAAAAGTATAACATCGCTAATTGGGATATTCATGCGACTGGTGGCGGAAAGCATATCTTGCTACGCTTAGAAAGGATATCCGAATCAGATAGAGACGATATAAAATTTGTATCATTTAGAAGCAACTACGATCTACTTCAAGATAATCTCAAGAGAATCTGTTCCTGGTCTTTAAACTGAGATTTGTCTTTGACCTCAGAAAAATGTAGTCATTTTTCTTTCGGCTACTCCAACCTCTATCCTGTCCACATGTTTGTCCACTTCAACCACTCATCATCGTCGCTAATACAAAGGACTTTAATATAGTTGGAAACAACTCCTTCAAACAAACACATCACTGTATCGAGAAAAAAGGTTGATTCTCTACCTGATTCAGAGATCCTTTCTAAGTGTAGTGGGATATGCTTTCCGCCTCCAGTCGCATGTATGTCCCGGTTAAGAGATATGACAATGCTATGTTTTTCTAGTTCTTGCAGGATATCACTTATGGTTACATACTTTTTAGCGGTGGAACTTAGTGCGCTGCTAACCAGTTTTATACATTTGCTAGATCTTGGTTGTTTGATATGGCTACTGGAAAGTTGCATATATTACATAGTATGGATCTTACGCCAGTAAGTAGCGAGTAAGTTAGCAAATGTGTATTTAGACTGCAGCCATTTTAGTACATGTCACGGTAACTTACCTGCAAACAGAATTGTACTCAGAGACGCGTGACGTGAGTTGAAGCGGGAGGAGTGGCAAACTTCGTAAACAAAATATAGTCGAACGATAAGTCAAACGTCATGTTTTTCGAGCTTATGAACGAGACATGGTCAGACAATGTAGAAACTGATAATCTAAGCTGAATGTTACCGAGGTTTCTGTCAGTCCGCTTCTCTCATTTATATAGTTATAAAATTGGGTTGAAAAAAAGAAATTATTATTAGTTATTAGTCTCTCACTCTCTCTTTTCTCTCTCTCTCTCTCTCTCTCTCTCTCTCTCTCTCTCTCTCTCCATATGTACATTCTCTGCAATAAATCTGCATGAAACGTTTTCATCGTCTAAGTTAAAGAAAAAAGATGGTCAACAACGAGAAGATAATCACATCCACTCATGAAAAGTCAGGAATATGAAAGGAAGCGACGATGCAGAGACTAAACATACCATCACGTATAGACTCGCGCATGTATGCATAAAAACTTGATTTCGTTTGTTTATTAATCATGGATGAGAACATAACAGATATATCATACCCCTGTTCACAATACGCTGGGTCACTGACCTTAATCCGAGACTGATTCAATGAATCCCCGTCGTTTCATAATACCCACTATAATCTTTAATGATCTCTTTAGCACCTGCTCCATTATCAGATAACACCACGCGCTTTTCACAAATCTTTTCACTTTTTATTACAGCATAAAATACAAAGATAACAAACTGTTCATACACCCACGCATAATTTTCAGCTTACTCCATCACTGACTGCAGAAAATAATCTCGCACTTTTAAATTAATTTATGTGTGCATAAAACATAATGCTTCTCACGAACGTCAGGTGGCGATGCAGGTATCGTCCTTTTTAAGCACTGACGTAATCTTTCATCAATTCTCAGTTGTGTAAGTCTTGCTTCGCAATATAAGATTGTTTCTCATTAAGAACGTAAAGTGCATTCGATTATCCAATATGTATCTTTGCTGACATTGACGAGTTCCAAGCAAGGACGTATAATGTGCCGGATTACAAATCCACGAAGCGATGGTAAGGGCGTTGCTTAATCGCACGTGTATCCTATTTTTGAGCTAAACTTTCCTTGACTTCGTATGTGTTATACAAGGGAGAGGAAAAGAGGACGCGGGGTAAATTTATTAGAAGTAAAACAGATTTTGTGAGGGAGATACTGTGATGTATTATTAGTTGGGTATCCGACAGTTAAGTGAGAACAAGGATTTGTGGGGCTTCACATATTGGTGAAAGAATGGTAGTTAAGGAGCATTGAACAAAAAGGTTTATACAATACAGTATTTAAGTCATGGTGAGTTGGCTTGGTCAGAAGTTTTGACATTAATTGCAGTGGGAAGCTGAGAAAAGAGGCAACTGTGAATTCAGATAGGAATATGACACAGTGAAATGTCAAAAATATTATATGTCGCTATTAAGGCTGATTCAGGATTTTTCTGTGTAAAAATGTACGTTGTTTTGCATCGGTTGTCAAAAAATCATAAAGACAACTAGAAAGAAAAAGAAAAGAGAATTATATGTTGTCAGAACGCAGGTACGAGTATGCATGTTTACTCAATCAGATTGAGCCAGCACCAGCTATAAAGTTTTTTAGGCGCAACTTCGTGTCGCACACACTGCATATGTCACCATTCGCTGCGGCAAACGTGCTTGACATGCAGGTTCAGGAAGGCATTTTGCAGCAGGTTGCCGGTATACCATTACGTAGAGTACCGCCTTGTCGCCTATCCGCCAGGCGAGTTTATTCGAGGGTACATCTTCCCCAGTGAATTAAACACGCCCCCAGGTACCAGTTTGGTGCTGAATTAGAGATAACGCCATAAAAAATAGTGAAGAAATGATGAATGTGAGACGTGTGAAGGGCCAACGTTGCCTTCACATTTTCGCCAAGTTTCAGAAAAATTTAATGGATGGGGCAAACGTTATGCAGTAAAAAGTGTCATTTTTTGCAATTTTTATTTTTTTACATAGACATAACCACTTATCAAGATCCAGAGATCACTCGAGGATAAGGATTAATGAGTGTACAGTAGTCAATTGGACAATATAGTGATCGTTAGTCATGGAAATTCGGTAAATTTGTTAACTTAAGTGGATCGGCTTATCAAGAACTTGTTTACTTTGGACTTGAAGACAATAAGATTGTGGTCAGCTGGAAAGCAGGAAAACGGAAGACATTTCTACGGGGGTGCACTTCTAAAGAAAGAAACTTTGTTCATAGAATCGTTTAGGTTTAGGCACAGATAAAGAGTGGGTGGAATTATTATTATTATGCTTTGCAATTTAGGGCATTTGTGGCCCCTTCTGAGCTCCTGGGAATGCCGAATCCCAGTAAAAATGAACAAACGGTGCAGTTTCACGCCTTAAGACATGTATGTTTGAATACAGCACCATGGAAAACCACTATATAGACATGCATATCAAGTTTTTGAGTAATATGACAAAAAAGTTCCAAAAAGGCATGTTTTTTTAGCCCTAAAAGTCCCAGGGTCACTAATACTGAATTCATATTAAGAACAATAGCCTTCACATTTTGGCTAAGTTTCAGGAAAATCTAATAAATGAATCAAACGCTATGGGGCAAAAAGTGTCATTTCTGGCGATTTGGGGGTATTTTTGACCTCTTTTGAAACCCCGGGGACGTTGAATCCTAGTGTAAATGGATAGCGGTGCAGTTTCAAGACTTAACACATGTATATTTCAGTTGACTACCGTGAAAATTCACTATATAGTCAGACATATAAAGTTTTCGTTGAGAAATACGAAAAAAAGCCACAAAAGGGGTGTTTTTGCACTGAAAGTCCTCGGGGACGGGAACCAGAATTTTGCCAGGGTCACGCATACTGGATTTATATTTAGAACAATGGCTTCCACATTTTGGCCAATTTTCATAAAAATCTAATGGATGGATCAAAAGTGTCATTTTGGACCATTTGGTGGCATTTCTGACCTCTTTTGAGCCCCTGGGGACGCAACGGGAATTTTCGCAAAAATATTTTTTTTACTGTGCATATTATTTAATAAAATACAATTTGTGGCAAAATTTCAGGAAAAACTAATGGACGGTTGTCTGGCGCACAGACACAAGGACGCACGAAAGCATGGATGCACGGACGCCACTGAAAACATAGGTCTCTCTTCGATAAATCGGGGGATCAAAATAAAACTACACAAGGCTGATAAAATAGAATTGTTAATAAAGGTTTATTGGTGATTGGAACGAAAGAACAGACAAGGACGTCAATATATTTCAATTGTTTTATTGCCCGACTTGGAAATCGAGTGGGTGATGCACTGTTTTCCTCCCTATTATCTCTTTCTCACATAAAGAAACAAGTTTTTCCCTATTTCGTTATTTTCATGACAGATGTTTAATTGCACATTAGTGTATGTTCCTCGTTTAGTTACATCCACTGCCAATAGTTTTCTCTCCCTCCTCTCTCTCTCTTTCTCTCTCTCTCTCTCTCTCTCTCTCTCTCTCTACTTTAAACTAAACGAACTTCGATTAGCAAACATTTCACCTAAAACTAATCGTTGGTCGTATTCAAATCCAATGTAAATAAATTCATTTTAAACTGCTCCAAGCACATGATATTGGGTAGATACAGATACAGGTTTTCGTTTATGTGTCTGAATTTTTGGGATGAGAATTTATGATATGCTTTATTTATATTATTTGGTTACTTTTCACTTCTATTTCTAACGGAACTTTTTATTTAATTCACCTGGGCAGCATGTTCTACTTCAGTCACCCAAGATTGGGTAGAAATTTTAACTAATTTGCAATTGTATTCTTACTACTCTTCACGTCTTAGATGTTATTCTAACAATGTTTCAGCCAATGTAACCTACGACTTTCTTCAAATACATATTGTCGAACACTGGAATTTTTCTATCGAACTAGGGAATTTGCGCGGAATTTTAAACGGAGCCCTTATTTAATCTGCGTGGGTAGCATGTTCTGCTATGACCGAGTAGAAGTTTTAAATCATTGGCTATTATATTCTTAGTGAGTCTTCAAGCTACAGAAGAGTGTCACTTAGAATTGAATTTTACCTAGTAATTTATCCGTATTATCCATGTATTAAAAGATTTCGTTTAAAATGCCGTACAGATTTCGGAGTTCGACAGGAAAATTTCCAAGTTTGACAAGATACACCCGATCGACGGATATGCTGTGAGTGCAATATTTGAATAATAAATAGAGGAGAATATTCAACTAATTGAAACGGACAACGCTAACGGGGGGAGCACATGTAATACTCACCAGAGTAGCAAGCGTCCGCGTATTTGTGCATTGTGTGGATGTGCGTGCGAGCGGTGGCGTGACGCAGGAGGGGTAGACTTGCCGCAGGGAAGTGTTGGGTGCGCAAAGAGAAAAAAAAGATGGCGCCTAGTGTTTTATAAACTGTGGTCTTGCGAGATCACGAGAAAACAGAGAGTACACATGCAAATGAGACAGGGTGAAAAACTGCATAAAAAGCAAGCTTGAATGAGAGGAAGGAACAGTGTCGTTTACAGTCACGAGGTCATTGTGTTACTATTGCGAGCGTTGGTGACGATTGAAGTTGAATTCGATGGTTTGCACATGGGATACATATAATACACCTGGCCTTTTGTCACACGTGTGCAATGTGTGTTCAACAAATGCGCTTTCCGCTGCACCTGCTCGTTGTCGACAGTGAGCAATCAAAGATGAAAATGAATCATTAAAGTCTTGTATGCACGGCTTGCTCTTCATTCTTCGAGCGTCGCTTCCCATATGTTTGTGGCCACCGATCTGTTCGTTGGGTCGTTCAGTGACTTGATCTCAGTTCTTTTTTTACATGATAGTCACCACTTATCAAGGCCCAGAAGCCACTCGGGAATAAGGGTTATTGCGTGTACAGTAATCAATGGGATAATATCGTAGTAATCGTTAGTAATGGAGATTTGATAAAGTGCCTTACTTAAGGGGGCAGTTCATCAGGAACTTATTTATGTTGGACTTGAAGACATCCAAGTTGTAATCAGGTGCGAAACAGACGAACGGAAGAGAGTTCTACAGGTGTGTACTTCTAAGAAAGAAGCTTTGTTCATGGAATCTACGTTTTGGTTTTGACACAGATAAAGAGTGGGGAAAATTTTTGACAGTGGTTTCAGCTAGACGGGTGTTTTTCGCGAAAGATTGGTGAGGGGGGACAAGAAATTGGAGCCCAGACGAGCACTTGCCATGGAAATAAAGATAAAACAAAGACAGTCCGTGGGAGAGAGGTTGCATGTAAGAGAAAAGGGAATCACCCACTAAGCCACGAAGTCTATTTTGTGCTCTGTCAAGGCAGGATAGGCTGTTTTTAACAGTTCCTGCCCAGATGTGGCAGTATTACTCTATCCTTGGACGTACTTGGCCTTTATATAGATAGAGAATTGCATCAGCAGTGAGATTTCAGTAACTTAAGACGAATTAATTTTATGCACGGAAACGCAAGAGGGTTCTGGTAGTTTAAAGGCTTTCTTTTGGGAGAAAAATATTATTTCAAAAGAGGAAAGAAACAGAAAGTTTATTACTTACCACAAAAATAATCTAAAATTATTTTTAAACCGATAATAATAATTAATTATTTATTATCTTATTAGGAGTTTGTCGACAGACAGGTTCGTCCGTGATTCACCCAGATTTTTATATCGTTAGCACACGTCTGTTCTGTGGCTCTTTTCGACACAAACAGCCTGAAAATCACACCACTCGGATCGCTGCAATGCCGTACTGAAAACACACCTAAATGACACGTTCAAGAAATTCTTACTAACTGACTTAGTCGATACCTTCCGGCGTAGGGCCTTAATATATAACAGTAGGTATAACACTCAAGATGAGGACAGTATCGAATATATAACAGTAGGTATAACACTCAAGATGAGGACAGTACTCCGAATACTCGAAATAATACCAAAAGCCTTTTCTTATTTACTTCTTACTTATATGTATACTAGCAGAGAAATTATTTATATCTACAAGGCCGAACTTTCAAAGCCGTATTCTGACAAAGCCTAAAAGACACTTGAGCATAAGAGTAACTTGATTTTTAATTCGTTGATGGAACAGTAACTATGAAGGATTGATAAGGATAGAGTACTGTTGCAACATATGGGCAGGAGTTGCTAGAAGCACCTTATCCTATCTTGACAAAGTTCAAAATAGACTTAGTGGCCTCGTGGGGATGCCCTTTTCTCTTTCCTGCAACCTCTTTTCCACAGAAGAGACGCTGCGAGCCTGTTTCTGCTTTATCGTTATTTTTATGGCAAATCTCCACTCCAATATTCCCTCCTATCCGGACTTTCACGAAAAACACTCGTCCATCTGAAACCACTAATAATAATTCCCCCACTCTTTTTCTGTGCCTAAACCTAAATGTAGATTCCATGAACAAAGCTTCTTTCTTAGAACAGCACGCTTGTGGAACTCTATTCTGTTTTCCTGCTTTTCAACTGACTACAATATGGTTGTCTTCAAGTCCAATGTGAACAAATTATTGATGCGCCATCCCCTTACGTAATCCAATTTACCAAATTCCCACTCCTAACGATTACTATGACATGTTCCTTTGGCCACTGTACACTCATTAACCCTTATCCTCGAGTAGCTCCCGGGCCTTAAAAAGTGGTGACTCTTTTATTTTATTTTTTTTTAAATAAACGATATTTGATTAATTTACAGATATTTGTTGATGTTGGATTTAAAAACGACACTATTGTGGTCTGTAGCGAAACATTAAAGTATTCCAACAGAAACAGGAACACCGTGTGAATATTTTACTAACATGTTCCACGGGCCGGAAATGTTTGGAAGGAATTTTTTTTTTTCGATATTCCATTTAATTTCAGGTATATAATGGAAGAAAGGAGCTCTCTTTGAATTGTTGGTACCAAACTGAGTTCTTGTTGAGACGCTGTGAGAATAATGAAATAATACAAAATGCCTTCTCTTATTTACTTTGTGTACTAACATGGAAGTGATTTATCTCTACAAGACCGAACTCTCAAAGATGTATTCTTTATGTTCGCCTACAATCGCCAATATGTTGCAACGAGTTAAAAATAAATGCTTATTTTTAGTAGTTGCACAACGTACATTTTCGTTGCAAATACCAAAACAAATGCATAAGAAAGAATTAATTCAACTGGAAAAGCAAAAAAAAAAAAAAAAATGGCGGCCATAAAGAATTGAAACCAGAAAAGGAAAAATCAACAAGGCGTAATTAAAATACAATAACCGGAAAAGTACTAAGTTAAGAAACATCTATCGTCAATTATCGGTAGTTACTGGTAGTTTTCGGGGTGTAATCGCATATCTAACAAGAGTAGTCGTCTGCACTAAACTGTATAGCTAAGTCTGAAGATGCCGACGAAAATCTTGGTCAACATATAAGAATATCTGAAAATTGATTATTTGCATCGAAATATGTTTATTTAAAGGTGTTTTATAAATATCAATAAAAAATAAATCCAATATGTTTAATTGCGGAAGATTTTTGTAACAAATATAAAATTAAAAACTATGTTTAGTTTCAGAAATAATTAATACAGAAAGCATTTTTTGTTGTTTTTAAATATAATTAATTAACTTAAATTCAATAAATGGAAAATGCAATAAATTAATGTTTATTTAACATTGTTAAAGAAATAACTTTTCATATATAATAAATTGTATATAAAATAAACATCATGGAAAAAATTGTGCTGGCGAAAGAACTGGCCCATTAAATTATCGCTCCATTAGCCTCCTCCCACTTTTTGCCAAAATATTTGAGACCTTAATTAACCATCACCTTACAGATGCTAAACTTCTGACTGAACAACAATATGGATTTTGACAAACCCGTTCCACAGCAGACATCCTAACTGTAATCTCTGAACGTATATACCATTCACTGGACAAAGCGGGGGAGGGCAGAGCGGTAGCTCTAGATATATCTAAGGTTTTTGACAGGGTATGGCATGAGGGTCATCTCAGGAAAATTAAATCATACGGTATCACTGATAGAATACTTAACATAATTAAATCCTTCTTAGATAAGAGAAAAATCCAGGTTGTCCTCGACGGTCGAACATCTAAACAATATGATATAAATGCGGGACTGCCCCAGGGGTCTATCCTTGGACCTCTACTGTTCCTGATATTCATAAATGACCTCCCCGACAAAATTGCCTCTGAGATGGGTATATATGCTGATGACACTACACTCTATAACAGGCATGACAGGAAAACAAATGAACACATATCTAAAGAAATGGCAGAAACACTAGAGGATGATCTCCAATCTGTAGTGGAATGGGTACAAAAATGGATGGCCGCGTTCAATGTCGCCAAGATTAAACTAGTTTCATTCAATAATTACAAGAAACCTTCTCTACCACCTATAGCAATGGCCAACGACTCTTTATCTGAGAGCACATCTTTCAAACTACTTGGCCTAACATTCACAGGAAACATGAGTTGGAACAATTACATTGAAGGCATTACCAGGGTCGCTGCAAGGAAGGGTGGCTCTCTCTACCGTGCTAGAAAATTACTAACACCCGAAAGTATCCTGTACCTCTATAAGGCCACCATTCGCCCATGTATGGTGTATTGTTGTCATATTTGGGCTGGTGCATTTGCTACTAGTCTCTCGCTCCTTGACAAGGTTAAAAAAAGAGTCGCAAATATGATAGGCCCTGAACTGGCATCTAAGCTTCAGCCTCTGTCCCATCGACGAAATGTTGCATCCATCTGCCTGTTCTACAAGTATTTTAGTGGAGAATGCTCTGATGAACTGCAAGCACGTGTGCCCCCACAGCGTGAACGCCCTCGACAAACCCGACAGGCTGCTAAATCCCACCCCCACACTGTAGAGATCCCTAGATGTACAAGATCTTTCTACTCCAGTAGTTTCTTTCCCAGAACCGCTAAACTTTGGAATTCCATTCCAGGTCCCTGCTTCCCAACTGTACTGACGTGCAGAAGTTCAAGTGCAACGTGAACCGACATCTTGCTGCCCAAATCCCTACATAGTACTCCAGTAGGTGTTGCACCTGATGGTAGCCCCTATACCAAAGTGGCAATGTTCCTTGTTTGGGGTGAAAATGTAATAAATATATATATATATATATATATATATATATATATATATATATATATATATATATATCCAGCAAATGGTATTGCCGAAATATGATTCAGGTTGCGCTACCTCGTTTAGTGTGGACAAATGTCAAAACAGGAAGTCACTAATCTCGGTAAATTTGCTACTGCACTATTCTCGGGCATTCCTGTTATACATGATGGTCACTAGAAAAAGCAGAAAATTTATAAAGCAGTAATTTATTTTTAAACATAACTTTTATAAAGTTTGTCAAATACTAATATTATAATTCACTTATCGATACACAATATTTCGCTCGTGTATTTCAATAACAACTTCTTTAATCTAGAAAATCAAGCTCGCGTGGTGTTTTGAAGAGTAATTCGTGGGATATCTTTTTAAGCTCTTTCCAAGAACGTTTTCAAATTATCAATTGTAGCAGAGCGCGAACGCGCATATGGGGGCTGTATGCAAATGCCGAGCCGTTTACGAAGTGACGTTACGGCAAAGAAAAAAAATTATAAAAAGAAGAACGGAGCACATACCTATGATAAGGATCACATTAGATATCTCGATCATATTAAAGAGGTAGAAATAAATGTCTTTTTTAAACCTGAAACGGCGAGCCGAATTACTTTCCTGTTTCTTGCCTTTGTCTTCTTTGCGACGGAGTCTACAATGTGTTGGGTTCCTGCATGTTAACACGTGTGTAAACGTGAGAAAAGTTACACAATGTGAAATTTCTGAGCTTCTGCTAATAAAAAGCTCCAAACACAGTAATCCATGACATTTAATCTGGACTTTTTCAGGGCCAATTCTCCGGTGCAATTAAATCAGAAAGAAATTGAAAATATTGGTGCGTGAGTCTTTGCACCATTTTGTTGCTATTTCCATGTTTTGTCGTCCATCACATTTCTTACATCGTGAAACATTTGGGGACACGTCTCTTCACAATAAACTTGATGTTTTACTGTTTTCTTGTTTCTTCTGTTTTCAGGACTGTGATAAGCATTTACAACCTCACTGTTCCCGCTTTTCTAGCGACTTCGCCGTATTTGCCGATATCTGCGAGTGTTTTGGAATGCAAGATTACTAGTCTTCCCTCATAGACAAGGCGCTAAATAGAATCGCTAACCTAATATGTTCCACGCCGTCTACTAAACCCCAGCCCCTGTCCGATCGCCGCATGTTGCACCCTTGTCCTTCTTTTATAAGTACTTCAATGAAACTTGCTCTGACGAATTTGCTGCAGTTGTACTCTATCAACACAAATGCACCGATCCATCAGACTATCATCAAAATCCGACCCCTCCATTATAGGTGTCCACAGAGGGTCGGTAAATTTTCTACTCAGAAAGCTTCTTCCCTCGAACCTCTTGACTTCCGTGCTCCCTATTCTTCCGACTACACCAACATGCAAAAATTTAAATGTAATGTGAAAAAAGATCTCGTTGCACAACTCCCCACCTAGTATGGCCTCTATAAATCTGGCACCTAATTCACAGTGTCCCCTTACGTCTCGGAAGCAATATGTTTTATCGAGGGTGAAAAAAAATTAACAAAAACCGACGCCATGAGTTGTTAAATGTAAATGACTTTCTCTAATATCCTTACAAAAAAGCATTGCTCACTCTCTCTCCCTTTCGTGCAGGTGGAATAGTAGGGTAGACTGATCTGAAGCCTTGATAGGACAGCTATTCTAAGAGAACGAACACTTTGAAAGAGCAGGAATCCTTTTCTACTTGACATTATTTCGAGTCATATTTCGATTACCATTTTCTATTCAATTGAAGCAACAGAAACCAGAAATGCAGTTTCCGTACAAGATGTATTTCTAGAAGCAGAAGTGGGTCAAAATAATTTATGATCTCAGACATATATATATTCAAACACCCTGTCTCTTAAAACGCTACTTCTTATAATAATACATTAATACATAATAAGTAATGACGGTAGTTAATTTCTAATGAAAATTTCACAATAATTGGTAATAATAAGTCATAATTGCTCTTATATGAATTTAATAATAATGCGTAATATTTAGCAGGGGTGGGGCTATGCCCGGGCGTAAAATACGCTTAAATATGATATTTTAATTGGTCCAGATTTCGTATATATTATTATAAAGTTGTTATTTCAAAAGTAAAAAAAAAGTATTTAGGGGTAATCAGCTAGAACTGAAACTGTAATATTCAAAGCTGGTGACGTTACCACCGCAGTAAAGTGATACGCATATAAACTGAATAAAAATTAAAAATAAACTAAGATGAATGCACAAAATGTTTAAGACCCACAAAAGAATGGCCCATAAAAAATCCAATTATTTGGGGACCCAGCGCCGTTCTGCGATTTTTAGTTTCGGAAGAGATAGAGTTTGAAAATATGGAGACAGAGAGACATATAGCCGTTTATATATTAGATTCTTACATCTGTCTGTCAGTTTTCGTTATAATAAAGTTAATTCGGGTTTGTATTACTGTACACATAGATTCGAAAAAGTTGTCAAAAAACAAATATATAACAAATAAATGTTATCAAAGGCAAGATAAGTTACTTTTCTGCCAAACTGGATATATTTTTTGTGTTTTTATTCAATGTAACATATTTATTCAGCTCAAAAAACATACAGTGTTTACCGATGTATTCGAAAATTCAAGATGGCGTCTCACACCCTCTTTAACACCGTAAGTGTGGGAAAAGGTGTTATAAATAATAAACTATACAAAATACTATTTAAAACCCGCCGAATATATGTCAACCTATGTCACGGTAACATATATTGAGCGAGTTTTTAACAGTATTTTATTCGGTTTTTTTTATTTATAACACCTTTTCCCAAACTTACCGTGTTAAAGAAAGAATCAGATGCCATCTTGAATTTTCCGATACATCGGTAAACACTGTATGCTTTTCGAGCTGAATAAACATGTTACATTGAATAAAAACACGAAAAATATATCCAGTTTAGTAGAAAAGTAACTTATCTTGCCTTTGATAACATTTATTTGTTATATATTTGTTTTTTGACAACTTTTTCGAATCCATGTGTACAGTAATACAAACCCGTTAATTCATTCTGTATTGTTTTAATTTTGCTCATCAATTGTTTTCGTGCTACAAAATCAATGTGATTTCAATTCGTCATTTTTACAGCGCTGTTATATTCTTGACGAAAACGTATAATTCGATTTAATTGGTTGGAGAAATTATATTACCCGACCGGAATAAATATTCCAATAACGCAAGAAAAAAAAAATATGTACTGTTTCTGAAATTTTTTTATATGGATTGATAATTCGTATTATTTAAATTGTTCGGACTACTGTTTTCATTTTTTTATAATTATTAGTTAGTTATTGTGTTAAATTCTATACCAACTATACTAGGTATACCAGGTCTACTTAGTAGGTGATCGTTGCCTGGTCTATGCGCTGTTTCTTCAAGTCGTCTATTCTCCACCGTTTTTCCATGTCTATAATTTTTATTTTGCCCCATAAGAATAGAGGGTTTTCCTTTCTTTTTATATATGCTTAGCCACACTTCACTTTTCAATATTCCCACGTATTACTCAGGTAATAAGTCATCTCCCTCTCAGTACAGACCAATAAGTCTCCTGTGTGTCATGAGTAAGTTGCTGGAATCCATATTAAATAAAGAAATAGTCAACCACCTCAGTAGAAACAACCTTCCTAGTGACACGCAATATGGTTTCCGTTCTGCAAGATCTACCGCAGATGTGCTAACGGTTATATCTCATAGGATTAGTGAATCTCTTGACAAAGGCTCCCTTTCCAGGGCAATTGCTCTTGAAATATCAAAGGCCTTCGACAAGGTATGGCATAAAGGCTTACTTCAGAAGATTTCCAGCTACGGTATAACTGGAAATGTTTTCTCTATCATTAAATCATTTCTCTCTGATAGGTTCATAGGAGTAGTGGTTGATGGACAAAAATCAGAGGCCTGCAGTATTAATGCGAGAGTCTCTCAAGGGTACATCCTGGACCCAACTCTCTTCCTGATCTACATCAATGATCTCCCAAAACACATACTTAAATCATTCGTTGACATCTATGCCGATGACACGACCATCTACGGCAACGATCTGATCTCGATCTCGAGCGCGTGGTTTAGTGGGGGAAGACGTGGCTGGTTACCTTTAATGCATCTAAAACCAAACTCCTACCTTTACATCATCAACGCTCTCATCCCCATCTGGCATCAATTGAAATGGATGGCTCTCGTCTAGGAGAAGCCCCATGTTTTGACAAGCTTCTGGGCTTGACCTTCACTCCTGATCTGAAATGGAACACGTACATCAAGTCTGTTGCCAAGGTCGCTGGGAAAATAGTGGGATCCTTCTACCGCTCCAGAAGATATTTCACTAATGATGCAATTCTCTATCTATATAAAAGCCAAGTACGTCCAAGGATGGAATACTGCTGCCCTATCTGGGCAAGAGCGGCTAAAAACAGCCTATCCTGCCTTGACAGAGTACAAAATAGACTTCGTGGCTTAGTGGGGGATGCCCTTTTCTCTACCCTGCAACTTCTCTCCCACAGAAGAGACGTTGCAAGCCTATCTTTGTTTTATCGTTATTTCTATGACAGGTGCTCGTCTGAACTCCAATCTCTGGTCCCCCCTCGCTAATCTTTTACAAAAAACACCCGCCTAGTTGAATCCACTGTCAAAAACTTTCCCCACTCTTTATCCATGCCTAAATCAAAACGTAGATTCCATGAATAAAGCTTCTTTCTTAGAACTGCACGCCTGTGGAACTCTGTTCCGTCTGCCTGCTTCCCTCCTGACTACAACTTGGATGTCTTCGAGTCCAACGTAAACAAATTCCTGATGAACCGCCCCCTTAAGTAGACACTCTAAAATATCCACACTAACGTACTGTACTTACAATAACCCTTATCCATGAATGGCTTCCGGGCCTTGATAAGTGGTGACCACCTTTTAAAAAAAAAGAGAAAAAAAGTATTACAGCTTTTCGATATTCTCCTAACCATACTTTTAGTGGACGACATGTCTTACCTTTGTATAGTTTTCCGAATTTCAATGGAATTTACATATAATTTTACACAGTTCTTAGTCATCTTTTCAGATACGTAATATTTTGTTATATTAAAAAATAATAACATGAAAATAAATCCTAGGCAGTGCCAGGAAGGGACAGCTAGTTGTTAATAAAATATGTTTCAAAACAAAATGGTCACCGTCTCGTTCTCGCGTATCAAAATGTTCCGTCTCTGTTTAAAAGCTTTAACCCAGATCCACGAGAAAAGGAGCTAAAATGGGAGCTAAATACATTTTACATGGTTGTTTTACTCATATTCTGTTTAAATCTACAGCATACTGCAAGCGGTTATAAATAAACGTCTATTTTTAGTCGAAGCTGCGAACACGAAAGCAAATGCGGAAGAAAGGGGAAAATCAAGCGGAAAAAGAAAAGAAAATTAGTCATAAAAACAAGCGAAGCCAACAGAAAAATTTATAAAAACCAAAAACAAAATGGACAAACACAGCGTAATTAAAACACAAGTTAAATTAAGTAACAATTCTATTAGCGGAAAGGCATTTAGCTTTCATGAGGCAAGAAAATAATTATAGCACACACAATTGATGACGCCTTAAATTAAAGCATAGTTGATGACATCATCGTGCATTGCGTACATGATAAATCGTACAAATTCACAGCCACCATAAAGCAGCCTGGGCACTAAATTGACGTCATATCTGGAGTAAAAGTAAGATTTTTTAAATAAGGAATTCAATATTCAATAAAAGAAAAATAATAATGAATTCAATATACTAGTCCATATAACGCTAAACTACTCCAACTACAATTTTTTATGATTTTATGTCAGGTTGGGTCTACTCTACATCATACTAAAAGTTGGACAAGATGAGAAAGTTTCAAATTCCGAAGTTAAACATTTTCGACTTACAAGTTATTTTCCATTACATTTTAAAATACTAACTTGGTCAGTTTTCATGATAAGCCAATAAATCTTGCATTTTTCCCCCTGTTTTCAGGGTCAATCATTCACATAAAATGGTTGCCAGTGATGTTGAATCACTCCTTATATTATATCTATGGTTATCTCTATACCTTCCCTCAGCGACTTCTACAGAGTGGGCCAAAAAGATGCAGCAATTACAGTATGGATTCCAAGTTATATGATGTGCATTTGCTATTAAAACCTTGTCCCCTTGGATATAAGAGGATGGTTTTCTGCTGTTTTCGCCCACCATGCAGTGTTGCACTCAACCCAATTCACATACAGACATATACTTATACACTGTATCCATAGGGGTATTTCTGCTCAGCGAGTGTAAAGGAGCGCTCGTGTTTCTCTGGTTTCATATGACAGTAGAACACCTTGCTTATTTGTGGAACTGTTACTACAAAAAATAGGACCAAAACCAAAAAGTGACGAAAGGATTTTCTATGTGAAGACATATACATTTGTTCAAATGATATTGATCCATTGCAAAACCAGAGGGGATGAGTGGGCCACTGTTGTTCAAGGCCGAATAGAATATCTTGACGATGGTCTTCACGCAGCAAACTGAGTTTACCAACAGTCATGTAGTATCAAGTTCCGTACAATCCGGAATATTCCAAGATAATTCACGTCAGCTGAATCCACCGAACAGCGAAAAGATAGAAAGACCAAAGAACAACGATCATGGTCAGGTATTCGAGTGTGTTTGTGAGTTTCTTTAGGAAAACGATGAAGAACAGCTAATGATATTGGACCTTGTCACTAAAATGGAACAAAACTTGCCTGGTAGTAAATGCACGGCGTACGGAAATCAGTGCCTCAAAGAAAAGCTGCTAAGTCGATATAGGAACTTCATATTCGTAACGTGGATCATAAGATTATAAGATTGGATGGAAAGGATACCTTCCATTCAATGGGAATTATGGCAGCCATCACACCAGGGAAGCAGGTACGTCATGGTATACCACGACAAAAAAAAAACAGCCGACTTGAAACTTGTTGAGATGACGAAGATAGAAGGTCGTAATAGCGTCAAAAACATTGTGACATTTAGAAAAACCTGTGCCATTCTTCGTGAATTCAACAATTCACCTTGGGAGGACGATGGGGAAGCACAGAAACGAGCAATTCTCAAAATTGCAGCAAAACTCATCAAAACTGATATCAAGGAAAGTTGTGCCAATCGAAGATACGTATCCAACAACCTCCGAACTGAAACTAGTAGCCGCATTATATTTATGTAAGTTTGCGGTCCTTGGTGCAACATCTGTTTGGAAAGGACACGTCCAGAAAGGTTTCTAGCAGTTGTTCAAGCAGTATGCTCAAGAGCCGTTATTGCGACTTTACAGCGTGATATCGCGGTGTAAATACACCACTTGTATAGATCACGATTTTTGATTCTTTCAACCATTGGATTTGCTTCATCATATCCAGAAGTACAAACGATGTGTTAGGCGGTGACATGGACATTCTTGATCAGTCCCTGTTGTTTGCAGGAGACAAAGTGGATCATAAGATTATAAGATTGGATGGAAAGGATACCTTCCATTCAATGGGAATGATGACAGCCATCACACCAGGGAAGCAGGTCTGTCATGGTATACCACGACAGATAAAAACAGCCGACTTGAAACTTGTTGAGATGACGAAGATCGATATTATAGATTAGCGCTTTGAAAAGCGATAATCTATAACTCAAATCTTGTTCAACTTTTAGTACGATGTAGAGTAGACCCAACCTGACATAAAACTATAAAAACAAAATGTTGCAATTTTTGTGTCAGTTTGTGCAGAGATCCGTCGATAAGAAAAAATTGAGGGTTGTTTCTGCGTTTTAAGTAAATAAACAAGTGATTGTTTTGATAGACTTTAAAGACTTAAATTCGTTTCTTAGTTACTTAAAAATTGCATTTAATAAAGAAAAATGAACACGATTTTATTTATACTAAAACTGAATTTTATTCAATATAAAAAACGTATATATATATGTGTGTGTGTGTGTGTGTGTGTGTGTGTGTGTGTGTGTGCGTGTGTGTGTAATAATGAAGCAAGAGACAATTAAATACTGCCAAAAATGAATTATTAATTTCAAGAATAGCAAACAAATTAAAATCAAACGCTAAATATTTTTTTTCAAAAATGAAACAGAAAATGACCGTTGTACTTAATCCTGTATTTGTTACCAATTCACATACCTTTCAGTGAACCGGCCTTCTATTTACGTGGACAACTGCAGTAGCAGACATCGACCCTCCTTAGAAGTCAACCTTTTCTTGATTGTGTTAAGAGCAAAACAACCGTGGTAGTATCAAAAACACCCGGCTAACAGAGATCTGCAGTTGACGTCAGGATCCGTCACGATATGATCGTCTCTTTCTCTGCATAAAGCAATCAAAGAAGTATTGGGCACGAGACTGAAAATCAATGGCAAGTGGCAGCATTGCTACTACATGTTTTCTTTGTTTATGACCAAAGTTTTTCCGACTTAGTACGCAACCGCTGGACCTTAGTGTTTTAAGTGTCGGAGTTATCAAATTTACCAAATTTTCATTACTAATGATTACTATATCGTCCAATTTCTACTGTACACTCTTTAACCCTTATCCTTGAGTGGCCTCTGGACCTTGATAATGTGGTGATGCCTATGTAAAAAAAAAAAAAAAAAAAAAAAGGTAAAACGAGTAGCAGTAACCAACGGGGAGAACTTCAAGTAGATAAGACAATCCTGAGGACTTAATACAAACCAGACAACCCTGAGGCATGATCTTTGTGAGTTCTACGTAAAAGTCCAACTTGATGATGATGATGATCAATAACAAGAAGAAGAAGAAGAAGAAGAACAACAACAACAACAACAAAAACGCTTATAACAGGAGTAGATCGAATGTTTTGTAAATTAAAGTTTTATATCACTAATATGTGAAGGAGAAATTCTTCAAGGCTGAGGACGTTATTAAGTAACTAGAAGAATACCTCTCCAAGCAAAATCCCACACCTTCACTGTAGAGGTCCCTAGATGCCGGAAAGTTTTCTATTCTAATACTTTATTATCTCAGACTACTAGACTTTGGAATTGCCTCCCTGTTTCCTGATTCCATCATTGTACTAACCTGCAGAAGTTTAAATATAATGTGAATTGGTCTCTCGCACAGTCCCCTGTTTGACTTGGTCCCAACTAGCAGCACCCTACATCCAAGTGGCAATATGCCTTGTTTGGGCTGAAAAAGAGTAAAAAAACACAAAAAGAAAAGAAGAGTAATATCTCCAAATATACGACTATTGAAGCTGTTTGAGCGCCAAATCCTCAACAGGTGGTTAAACTGAGAATTATCTCCCAACAATTCTGACTTGGCTCCTGAATGTCACTTAACATATGAAAGATGAGTTTCAGAAATAAATAGTAATAGAAGCTGTCTTTGTTGATCTGTGGACTGCGTTTAATAGTGTAAACCACTGCTTCCTTAGAAAAAGATCTTGCAGTTTACAAAAGATTTAGCAGTTACAGATCTTATCAGAAATATCTTAGAAGACACACGGTTAACTATTAACTTTTTTGGACATTTTGAAGCGCATTAATTATTAATTGCTTCTCTCGGTGGTTTTCAGTGATTTTTTTATGGGATTTTTTTTTTTAATTGTATGCCTTAACATCCTTGATCTCCATAATTGTCCTGATCGTTTTTTTTTTTAATTTTTTTACAACTATAATATAAATCTCATCTGTCTGTTTAAATGTATGTATGTATGTATGTATGTATGTATGCATGTATGTATGTATGTATGTATGTATGTATGTCTGCCTAAAACTTTCGACAGAGGCGACGGATTTTCACGAGATCGGTATCGTTTTAAAGTTCGACCCTTCAAACGACAAATATCGAAAAAATTGGCTAAAGACATTAATTCCTTCACCCTCAGCTGCGCACTTTTCTACAAGAAGGGGTTGATTTTTTCGCCGATATTTCCGAAAGTCATGCCCTATTTTCGATTGTCTAGCCTTAATTTAAACCTTCGCCACTTCCGTTTTGGCGATGGACGCAACAGCAAAGACGTCACGTTTTGTTTTTGTTTTTGTTTTTGGGGGGAGGTTCACATTTTTCTCCTTCGTGGTACGGGTTCGAGCCTGCCTACTACCACTTTTTTTTTTATAAACACACACCTCTAAACATCTGGGCAACCTTTTACTCTTATCGAATGAGTGTAAGGTGATCAGTAAGACAAAGGTGTAATCATCGGTGGTGGTTAAAATTGGGTAGAATTTGATTATTTAAGAGAAAGGTTCAACAAGAAGTTGTTTACAATGGACTTACAAACGACTATGTTGTATTCGACTGGTAAGTAGGGGAAATTACTGATACTGGTTGAAACTAGACAGTGTTTATTGGGATATTTTGCGGAAGGGAAGTATATATTGAAGCTCAGTTCTACTCTTGCCATGAATATAGCGATAGAGCAGAGAAAATTTCGTAACGACACCTCTGTGGCAGAGGTTACAGGAAGGAAAAATGGACATCGTTTACTAAGATTAAAAGCCGGTTTTGAACATCGTCAAGGCAGAAAAAAATGCTCTTAGCAGTTCCTCCCCCCCCTCCCAGATGTAACAAGATTACTGAATTTTAGAACATAGTTTGCTGTTATACAGGTAGAGAATTCTGGAGCAGTAGAATAATCCAATCATTCTTCCAGATCTGATGTAAATTTTCTATTTCGGATCAGCAGTGAAAATCAGACCCAGAAGTTTGTCGAAGCAGGATGCTTCTTGGATATCCATTTCAATTCATTTCAATTAGGACCAAGTGTGAACCAGAACGTTGATGGCTTTGCGCATATGTATATATAAATATTTCACACACACACACGCATATATATATATATATATATATATATATATATATATATATATATATATATATATATATATATAGTTAGTTAGTTAGTTAGTTAGTTAGTTAGTTAGTTAGTTAAGTATATGTGTGTAAGTATATATGTGTATTTATAAAAATAGAGCAAAAAGAGAAAAAATCCTCTACGCATATCTGGCGACGTGTTTCTGGCGACTACCTGCTTGATGTAATATTCTAACACGTACTTTTAATTCTAACATTGCCATTTCTAAAGAAAGGTTCCACGACTCTAACCTTACGCTCACTCTAGCTTTATGCAGACATATACTCTTTATAAACTTTTTCCCCACGTATGCATCTTAATAGGGATACGTTGGGCTATCCTTTTTTATATACTTTCAACTAAGAACAGTCTGACTATGACAGATCAAATTTAAATATTCTTTTTATAATTCGGAGTGTTTTTACATAAATATAAGTAACCGGGATTATTTGGATCAAGAGATGTTGTGAACCTGTCTCTGCTCTATCGTTATTTTCATGGCAAGTTCTCGACTGAACTTCGATCTATTGTTCCTCCCTGTCAAATTTTCACACTCGACTATCTACAACCATTATAAATGGTTTCCCTTGTTTTTGTGTCTAAATCTAAACGCATGGACAAAGCTTCTTTACCATAACTGCCAACCTGTGGAACACTGTTCCGCTGTACTGCTTCCCGGTTGAATACAATATGATAGCCTTCAAATCCAATGTAAACAAGTTCTTGTTGAACCATCCCCGTAAATAATCAAATTCTACCCAATTTATACCATATACGATTACTACACTACCACCTTACATTCATTAACCACTATCTTCGAGTGGCCTTATATAAAAATAACACATAATCACGTTGACTCACCACTTGTCATTCTATCACCAAAGTTCATCAACTTTGAGCCGAGTCAGTATATACATGCTGTTAAGGACCACTTCTGAATTTGATATACCCTAGGCATTCCCTCTTCCAGGGAAAGCCGGTCAACCTAGGGAGAATGCCGCTACACACAAAAAAAAAAAGGCACGGTTGAGTATTATCATTTTATTGATGGTTCTTTTGTTATGTTTCGCTATACTCGGTTAGACCATATTCCGTATTGACATTATTCTCTGACAGTTTTAATGGGCTTTACTACTTCCATGCTTCATGGTTCATGAAAATTGGAAGCGAGTGTTTTGTTTTTGTGACACTTGTCTTTCTATCCAGTTTGGTTTTTCATTATCAATCGATTGCATTCATCAAGGTTGGGGAGCTTCATCTACACCCTGAATGGTACCCTCTGGAGTATTAGAGGGGGCTAACCGTTGCGCAAAGGTTATCTAGAACTGTGCATCGAACAGATATCATAATACTTAGTTCGCTGGGTCTTATATTAGCAAAGTGCCATAGAAAATTTTAGCTAGATCAGACCAGTAGTTTCCGAGAAAAATGTGACAGACCGATAGACGAATAGAAATATACAAGGGTCAATCCAAAAGTAAAACTTCCGGTTTTTTACTTAAAACGTTAAAGAGATATAAATACAAGAATGATGCCATTAAAACGAGTGACCTTTTGTGATTTAGAATGTATTTTTCTATATAGTCACCACTGTTCCCAATGACTTTTTCGAGGAATTCAATTACGCATATATGCCTCTGATGCACGTACATCATAGATGTTGCTTTATTAGAGTTTTACATCATCAATATCTGTAACAGAGAGATGAAACTTTCAAGCCATGAATGTATAAGTTTATCTGAATACCAAGCCTGGATATTGAATACTGAAAGCATGGGGAAAATGACCAATCGAGCTGATTATTAACAGTTAGATTCACATGGCATTTCTTTTTAATTGGTTTTCTACTCTTTGTAGGTAGGCAGGCTGAGCCAAGAAACAAGCGAAATCTATGTGTGAAGAAATTAGCAAGAAAACGTGCAATCCCACAATGCACCAGCAGATGTAATACATGAGCATGTAGTTGGCGAAAAAAAAAAAAGAGATGCGAACAACTGAAAGAGGTTTCAGCATGAAATGACAGTTGGAACGCGGGCGTGGAATCGTGCAAATACACAATCCCAGCTCGTTTTTGAAGCAATAAGGTAAGGAAATTTGTTGAAGCGTATATAAAGTATGGTTCGCTCTGTGGTAGACATTCTCAATTTATATACGAAAGCACGTGAAGAGCAGACAACTCAGAAAACACCTATCTTTAAATTTGAAATAAGAACTAAATATGCAGAATACGTACATACGAATCTCTCTCTCTCTCTCTCTCTCTCTCTCTCTCTCTCTCTCTCTCTCATATATATATATATATATATATATATATATATATATATCGCAATTTATAAAATATATATGCCGATTAAGCTACACTGAATATTCGGCGTTTCATCCACTCTAGGACTCCTCAGGCTTATGCGCGAATTCTGTGGTTGTTTATCGTTTTTATATGCTCCTCTTCTATCTAACTATATATATTAAGTAGTAAGTTATAAAATATATATATCAATTAAATTACACTGAATATTTCGCGTTTCATCCTCGCTAGTGTTCATCAGGCTTATACTTACGAATCCTAGCGTGGATAAAACGCGGAATATTCTGTGTAGCTTAATTGATATAGATATTTTATAACTTACTACCTAGCCATACATACGTATTGAGCACTGTTAAAGTAAATACTTAAAGTTTACGCATAAATTTATGCTTTTTATATTAATTTATGTGATTAAATAAAGTAGTCATATATATATATATATATATATATATATATATATATATATATATATATGTGTGTGTGTGTTTGTGTGTGTGTTGATATTCATATTAAATAAACATTTTTCTATTTATTTACAAAGAAAATACAACTTTGTTATGTATGGGTCGTAGAATTGCATTCATCTGCAAAAGAGCTAGCTAATTTGCATATTTTTTAAACATTCATTTTAATTAATTCCCTATTAGTTTTTTTTTTTTTTTTTTTTTTGCAGTGTTGTTATGGGATGATCATCTGTACGTGCAATTATATTCATACAGATATTGTACAGGATTTATACTTGCGTTATACTTGAGTAAAAAAAGTTATAGTAAACACAAACCGCTTTCTATATATATTTATGTATGCGATCTATATGTGTGTGTGTGTGTTTAAAATGTTTGCCTACCAAACTCCTGTGTCAGTTTTTCGTCTACAGACACGAAAATTAATATATAGGGTAATCGAACCCATGCGAAACTTTATATTTGGGTTTTAAACGGGGAAAATAAGTGCAAAAGTGTGAAAATTAAAGAAATAAAATTTGCCAGGTGAAGGTCGACCGACGGCATAACGAGTATGTATGCGTAAACTAATAGTTATTGGTTCAGGTTTCCATTTTTAGCAAACATGTGTTCATAGCTCATGCATTAACGTAATAACATCAAAGGAAAAAGTAAATCGAAAGCTAAACGTTTTGGTTTCGATTTTTGGTGGTGGCGCACGAGTCATTTTTTTTTTTTACGTTTTTGCATCATGACAGTATATTGGATCCAATATAATCTATATATATATATATATATATATATATATATATATATATATATATATATATATATATACGAAAATGTGTGTGTGTGTCTGTGTATATCTCTCTACCAAATAACTCTATCAATTTTCGGTCTAGTTTTCGAGATTTGAGTAAGAAGCATTGAGATTTGGGAAAATCTTTTTAATCGGTTTTCGGCCAGAAATTTGGCTGTCAAGAGTCAAAGTTCAACGATTTGACCTTTCAAAACTCTACTAAACTCCTCCGCTAATTATTAGTTTAAACACTTCAAATTTTAAATGTAGGTTACTTGGCCATGAATCAAACTTTTTAATTTGATTTGAGCCCAAAACAATAGCTATAAAAGGGTCAAAATTAAGGTCAAAGTTAAAAAGATTTTGACGTCTGCCGTCTCTATCAAATTACTCAGCCAATTTTTGGTCTGAACATTTGAAATTTTACATAAAGTGTATTCAGACATAGGGTTAGCTTTTTAATCGGTTTTTGGCCGAGAATTTGGCTGCCAAGGGGTCAAAGTTCAAAAGATTTTACCTTTGCGGTCTCTAGCAAACTATTCAGCCAATTTTGGGTCTAAACATTTGAAATTTTACATAAAGGGTATTCAGACATGCAGCAAGCTTTTTAATCAGTTATTAGGCGAAAATGTGGCTGGCAAGAGGTTAAACCTGAAAGAGCTGACCTTTGAAGACTGCACCAAACCAATTTTGAGTCTAAACACTTGAAATTTTAGATGTAGGTTACCTTGACATGAGTCAATCTTTTTAATATATATATATACATATGCACATAAAGTTATGAACAGTACATAGGGCCCGACCAAATCCGGGCTTAACTGCTAGTATAATAATAAATACGAAATCTGCGTTAATCAAAATATCATATTCAAGCATATTTTACGACTGGGCAATGTCAGGCGGCCTGCTAGTATATATATATATATATATATATATATATATATATATATATATATATATATATATATATATATATATAAGAATAACAATACATGTTTTTAAATATATATGTGTGTGTGAGTGTGTGTATCTTATTAATATCAGTAAATTACCTAACAATCTTACTAGATAGGGAAAAATGTAATTAATTAGTTCGGTATTTTCAATCGCTTGAAACAAATTCATAAAATAATAATAACTAGCAAGACCTGTGGAAATTCCACAGCAGCATCTTTCCTATGTAAGATATTGCTGCTGGGCATTCTGTGGGCGATCAGCATGAATGAAGACACTATCATATTATTCTAGCCCTTTTGTTAAAACTGTATCGCCCCCTTACTAAAATAATAACTTTGATATATTTTCTGGGCTGATTATTTCATTACAAACACACGAATAAATTAACTCATATTTCATATTTTTCATAATTCTTAGATATGGTCGTAATTTCGAGAATCATTTTTCATAATTAAAACCAACATCATCGCTACCATTCCCTTACTAAAATAATAACTTCGATATATTGTCTGGGGTGATTATTTCATTACAAAAATACCAATGAATCAACTCATATTTCATCATTTTTCATAATTCTTGGATATGATCCTAATTTCGACAATCATTTTTCATAATTTTAATCCACATTATCGCCCAATCTTACTAAAATAATAACTTTGGTACATTGTAGGTTAATTACTTCATTACAAACACACCAATCAATTAACGCACATTTCATCATTTTTTTCATAATTCGTGGATATGTAACTAATTTCGACTATTTCGGGTATTCTGCTAGTATATATTTGCACTTGTATCATTCAACCCTGGGACTGACTTCACGTCCGCCACCCCACTGTTAAAAATATACATGAAATAATGTAATGTCTAAATCATAAACGGTTTTAGCCATCCGGGACAAACTTCATATTCCCCACCCCACTGTTATAAATATACATGAAATAAAGTAATATTTAAATTGTAAACTGTTTCAGTCATTTCCGGGACTGACTTCTTATTCCCCCACCCCCACTGTTAAAAATATACATGGAACAAAGTAATGTTTAATGCGTAAACGGTTTCAGCCATTTCCTGGACTGATTTCATATCCCCCACCCACTGTTAAAGCATACTTGAAATAAAGTAATGTTTAAATCATAAACTGTTTCAGCGGCTTTTCGAAATTAACACAGTAAGAGATTGGGCAACCATTACTTCAACATGAATTTCTGATTGTAGTATCAGTCTCAGCATTCTAGTAACTTTAATTCCCCTCTCCCTAAGAAGAGTTTTTGGCAATTACTGCCATGAGGCCATTAAGGACAAAAAAATGAACTCAAGATTACTTGATATATTTACGTAATTGTTGGAATACTACAAATAAGTCGCTAGCATTCACTAGTCCATTTACCTGATTTTTGGAATCAGCAGTACACCCATGTGATTTTTGGAATATGACATCTTATGTCAATGTAGTACATCATAAATATATTATATGCATTTTTTTAACAGAAGATAATGACGCCGGAAATAAGTACGTCAGATTATCATCCCCCTACTCGAAAAGAAGAAGGAGATTATGCCTGGGATATAATTAAACACTCACCAAATCCATTAAGTCATATTTAGTATAATCTACATATTAATACGATAGCGTGTGTGTTCTTAAATCTCAACCAATAAAATTTGTTGGAAAGCGTAACACACAAAAGAACACACACGCTATCGTATTAATATATAGATAATAATAATAATAATAATAATAATAATAATAATAATAATAATAATAATAATAATAATAATAATACTTAATTTCATTGTAACATTTAAAACACTTTAATTTATACGTTGACTAAGACATATATAGCTTTACAATATGAACAAAGATGGCTGCCAGAATAAACATATGATGTTGAGTCGTCTATGAACTTTTTTTCTTCTTGCAGCATTATATTGTCATGCATTTTTTTTTAATCTAAATAAAGAATTTCTCATTTTTCTGAAGAGTATATGCTAATTTTTTCTGACGAGTATATGCCCTATAGTTATGTCATATATTCGCTGCGGCCAGTCGTTCAAATGTGCTTTTCAGTTTATTTAATTGTTAAACCCGCTTTTGTCACTGGTCTACGATATATACTGTTAAGATATTGAGATATATCAATGTCGTATTAATAAAAATAAATAAATTGAATGACTAAGTGAACCGTTACCATTACACAACGACGGCGACAGCGAAGAGAAAAATAATAAAAAAGAAAACAAACGCTGATATATTTAAAATTCAGAAAAATGTGTCCCACGTCTCTTTCAAGGAAAGTTGACCGTTAAGAATTTGAAACGCAAGCCAAAAGATCTCAAGAACGATAGACATATATGCGACTCCGCTGGTAAAAGGAAGACAACAGGAAAAACATATTTGTTATCGACCAGCGTTAAACTAAAGGTTGGTTTATCTTTTATTCTTCTCATTTGTCAGTCATAAAAATATATATATCGAACCATCGTGAGAGAAATTATAAAATGTCAAAAACTCAGAAGTCTCGCTAGAGCTTGATAAAAAAATCGCCCGAAAGAAAGAAAAACGAACAAAATAAATAAACGGGAAAATCAACCGGAGTAACCTCCCTTGGTCTATTATAAAAAGACATAATATAAATTAATAATGAAAGGGACACAACTCTGTAAATTATCATTGCTGTACACTTGTCTTTTTTTTCTTTCTTTTTTGTCTTTTTGCTAAGAGTTTGGTATTCGAGACATATCTATACATATACATATACAAAAAAGAAAAAGGAAAAAGAGAACAAAGATTTATGAACTTATATATATTATCATTTCTGAAATTTGTATATATTACCTATTCGTTCTTTGATTCTGTTCATTAAAATAAAAAAGGAATAGATATGCATATATGGTTATCCTGACGCTCCGCACTTCTTTGTTTACCTTGGAAGTGACGTCATACAAATCTTATAATACGGATGGCTACAATTTTATTTTTCTTTCATTTTGAGCTCCTTTTTTCTCCCGTTAAACTTTTTTTCTCCCATTTCTTATTTTGAGCGGAGAATTTATTTTATTTTCATTTTGAGCTCTTTTTCCGATCCGGCGTTACCTTTTATAGGTACTCCTGCAGTCCTGCACTTTACGACCCGAGCTATTTTTTAACGCTATTATTTAGAAACCTATTATTTAACATGGGGAAGGGAGGGTGTATTGTAACTATTCTGTACTTTCACCTAACAATTCAATTAAAAAAAGGCAAGTATGAATAATTATTCCATCCTCGAAAATTCCTTTAAAATTACCACGTTTTCGGGGTCGCTGAAAACGAAAATAACGTTTAAAATTACGGCAAACGAGTAGTTTCCAAGATATTAAGAAATGTTAGTTTTAAAAAATTTACGTTCATTTTACGTTAAATTATTATAGAAAAGTGATCCCCCACTTTTTAAAAGCTCAAATGAAAGAAAAATGAAACAAATTATTTTTACAATTGTAGCCATCCGTATTATAAGATTTGTGTGACGTCACTTCCAAGGTAAACAAAGAAGTGTGGAGCGTCAGAATAACCGCATATATATATATACATGTTGAATTGATTATCTTTTCATGTTAAAAATATATGCTAAAACTTCACTGACCTTCCATTTCTTATAACGACAGACGGCCGATTGCTAAACAAATCTATCTATCCATCTGATATCTATTTTATGCAACAAACAAGCCTATAGACCGTATTTAAGTCAAAAGAGCAGATAATTGTTATCCCCATTTAAAATGCTCTTTTTGATAGAGGAAGGCAATTAAATACGGATTGGCACGTATCACTTTAGCGACCTTCCACGCGAACTGAGGAAAATTTTTAATTAATTCATCAGGATCGGATAATAAAGACATATCTCAGAAGGGGCACGTCACAATACATACTGGCAGCGAATCAAAAACAACACAGCTGTTCTATAAAAATATTTTGTATATTCCATACTGACATCAGTTTTCGATCTAGTTATAACGGGTGTTAACATCAGTAAAGTTGCCTAGCAGATGTTTGGCAGTGTGTCAGCTTGTTCTTGCTTTATGACCGACTTTCTGTTGTGTCTGTTCTCGCTTTCTGCTGTGTCGATTTATATAAACATTATTTCATCATGGAATGCTTAATATTTCCCATTGTTTATTTCTCAGTCTTTTGATTGACATCCTCTCACATATTTCTGGTCAAATTATGCATTTACATAGACAAGGGTGGAAAGCCTGGCATTCTTACATGGAATCGACCTGCGTGTGTGCAACCCATCGAATGTCTTTCTTCCTGAGATCACCTGTCAAATATTCAAGAGTTATATTTAACATACATTGAGCTTCTAAACAAAAAGGATTAGTATACACAAAGAGTAAAATATAGTTCAAAAAACATATTTTACCAAAACAACTATGAGAAATATCGTTGAAATTTTAACATTTATTTTTTTATGTCGTAACATGCGGCCATAGTGATCTAATATTATATTATGTTATGATTATAACATCATGATCTATGCATGCAAGCTTACGTGATCGACTTTCTATTACAATTTTAAAGTGCTTAACAATAAAAACCAAGTTTCTTAAAGGGGCTGACATAATTATTACAATAATAATTTTTAATACTTACAGATACTAGTGTTTAATCCTTTCGGTAATCATCAGTGCATATATATATATATATATATATATATGTGTGTGTGTGTGTGTGTGTGTGTGTGTGTGTGTGTGTGTAAAGAGAGAGAGGGGGGTGCAAATATTACATAGTCGCTATACTGAACACGCTAATGTTTCGGACAGTTGGTTTACTGAAAAACCAAAGTCACTCATCAGGCGACGCAAAAAGTTTATTTGCCACATAAGGCAACTGGTTTGCAAATGGAATAAGTGAATATATATTTTTATTTACAAATATAAACTATTAAATCGCTAAATTAAAGTAATAGGAGTTACATTAAGTCATATTTTAGACTCCAAATAGAAGGTGATACAGGGGAATGAAATGTCAAGGCTTAACGGGATAAATGAGAAGAGTAGAAAGAGATAAATAAGGAAAAAGAAAAAACAGATAAACAGAAAAGGAAAAAAGAAAAGAAAGAAGAAGAAGAAGAAGAAAGAAAGAAAGAAAGAAACGACAGAAACGCAGAAGAAGAACGAAGGGGTTAGTATGATTACATTACATTACTATCAGAAAATGGGGGTGTGAAAACATTTGAAATCAACTAACTTTAGGAGTGTTTAAATTAACATGTCAAAGAAAGAAGTCGACTTAAGGGGTGAGTTGGATCAAGAAAAATTTGTAAATAGGGTTTTCAGTAAGGCATACACATATATACGCTTAGATGTATATCAGCAATCCAGTGGGACACATATACAGATATACACACGTAAAAATAAAAGCTGAGACGACTTATGCCAAGGTAATAAGGCTGTTTTCTCTTGGACATAAATCATATGTATCACAATGAAGTTAATAAATTTTTTTTACACGCAGGTCACCACTTATCAATGCCCAGGTGCCACTCGGCGATAAGGGTTATTTGTCTACAGTAATCAATGGGATAGTGTTGCAGTATTCATTAGTATTGGAGATTTGATAAAGTGTTATTAGTTAAGGGGGCGGTTCATTAGGAATTTGTTTACGTTGGACTTGAAGCCATCCATGCTGAAGTCAGGAGGAAAACGGGCAAGCGGTAGAAAGTTCCACATGCGTGCAGTTCTAAGAAAGAATCTTTGTTCATGGAATCTACGTTTTGATTAAAGCACAGATAAAGAGTTGGGAAAATTATTGACAGTGGTTTTTATCGTGAAAGATTGGCTAGGGGGGGGCAGAGATTTGAGCTCAGACGAGCACCTGCCATGGAAATAACGATAAAACAAAGATATGCTTACAACGTCTCTTCTGTGAGAGAGAAGTTGCAGGGAAGAGATAAGGGCATCCCCCACTAAGCCACGAAGTCTATTTTGTACTCTGTCAAGGCAGGATAGGCTGTTTTTAGCAGCTCCTGCCCAGATATGGCAGCAGTATTCCATCATTGGACGTACTTGGCTTTTATATAGATAGAGAATTGCATCAGTAGTGAGATATTTTCTGGAGCGGTAGAAGGATCCCACCATTTTCCCAGAGACCTTGGCAACAAACTTGATGTACGTGTTCCATTTCAGATCAGGAGTGAAGGTCAAGCCCAGAAGCTTGTCAAAACATGGGGCTTCTCCTAGATGAGAGCCATCCATTTCAATTGATGCCAGATGGGGATCAGAGCATTGATGATGTAAGGATAGGAGTTTGGTTTTAGATGCATTAAAGATAATCAGCCACGTCTTCCCTCACTGAACCACGCGCTCGAGATCAGAGGAGAGAGAATCAGAGAGAACTTTGTCATTTACAGCCTTTGATGTGTTGCTGTAGATGGTCGTGTCATCGGCATAGACGTCAACGAATGATTTAAGTATGTGTTTTGGGAGATCATTGATGTAGATCAGGAAGAGAGTTGGGACCAGGATGTACCCTTGAGAGACTCCAGCATTAATACTGCAGGCCTCTGATTTTTGTCCATCAACCACTACTCTTATGAGCCTATCAGAGAGAAATGATTTAATGATTGAGAAAACATTTCCAGTTATACCGTAGCTGGAAATCTTGTGAAGTAGGCATTTATGCCATTTGATATGTCAAGAGCAATTGCCCTGGAAAGGGAGCCTTTGTCAAGAGATTCACTAATCCTATGAGATATAACCGTTAGCACATCTGCGGTAGATCTTGCAGAACGGAAACCATATTGCGTGTCACTAGGAAGGTTATTTCTACTGAGGTGATTGACTATTTCTCTATTTAATATGGATTCCAGCAACTTACTCATGACACACAGGAGACTTATTGGTCTTTATCGAGAGGGAGACTACTTATCACCTGAATTCTTAAATACTGATGAGGTTTTCCAGTATGTTGGAAAGCACTTCTCCTTACACTTAAATAGTTTTGTAAGTATGGGAGCAAGTTCTGGTTGAAGCTTTTTTAACACTATAATTGGGATACCAGCAGGGCCAGTTGCTTTACTGGAATCAAGGTTCTTGATTAGCTTGGCGACCTCACGCACATATATTTGTATGTTACCTAGCGTGGTGTGTGTTATAGGAGGGAATACAGGAAGTTGATGGCCTTCGTCGCACGGGGTAGAATAAGCTGACAAGTTCTTGGCAAATAGTTTGGCTTTGTCTGATGCTTACATGACCTCTGGTCCATTGATAATGGTTGGGATAGAACGCACGCTTCTGTTCAGGATCCTATTTGTTATTTGCCAAAACTGGTAGGAACCAAGTCGCTGATCAGTTACTTTGGATTTAACAGACTGAGCATATATCTGTGTAGCATTTTTATTACTCTTTTACGGTGGTTGCTGGCGTTCCTGAAAGCAGCTTTAGTCTCAGTGCATCTATTACATTGGTAGTTATGGAAAAAGTGATTTCTGTGCGCGATGGCAGCAGCACATTCTGGAGAGAACCATGGCTGGCTGTTAGGTTTTTGTTGGAATTTTTTAGATGGTATGAATCGGTCTATACCTACAATTAACCATTCGGTTAGGTCTGATACTATAGAGGACACATCCTTTTTAAACATGGAATGCAGAGGTAGATCAGATATAAATGTACGGAAGCTATCTCAGTCAGAGTATCAATATACAGTACAGTGGAGGGGTACGTCTGAAGACATATTACATTTCATTTTTATCTTAACTGATACAACGGAGTGGTCGGAGGATCCTATAGGAGATAGAACGGTACATGAACGTAGCTCAGGGGAAGTTGAGAGAAAAAGGTCTAGAAGGCTTGCATACTGACCGGTAGTATCGGGCACACGGGTGGGCTCGCGAACAATCTGAGTGAGGTCATAGGCAATGGCAAAATCATGACAGAACCTCCCCTCATCATCTGTCTTATTTGAGTGGGTCAGCTATTCCACGTTATGGACATTGAAGTCACCGCAAATGTGAATGTTAGCCGAGGGATGTGCAGACAGGATGTGGTCTATTTTCTCAGATATACTCTTAAAGATAATAACTCTGCTATTTTGGGGCCGATAGAGGGAAAATATAAATGCAGTGGTGTAAGCTAGTGCAACCCGGAAGCACATATAAGGTAAATTAGGGTCTTCTCTGGAGATATTCCTGCCACACGGGAAGCTATCTTTAATGTAGGCACATATTCCATGCCCATGGCGATCTTGGGGATCAGATTTAGCTGTTAAATTAGAGTATCCTTCAATTATGAACTCATCTAGGGAAGTGGTTGGCCCTATGACAGTTTCGCTTGAAACTAAATTTTCTAATAATAATAATAATAATAATAATAATACGAATTACTCGTAGAATGTGGTACTTTCCTGCATTACAGAGTAGCATTGACTTAATTCCGGGGTGTATGCTGGGTTTTTTTTTTTTTTACAAGGGTGTCACCACTTATCAAGGCCCAGAGGCCACTCGAGGATAAGGGTTAATAGGTATGCATTAGTCATTGTGATTTTAGCATAGTAAACAGTGGGAATTTTGAAACTTGGATTACTTAGGGGGACGATTCAATTAGAACTTGTTCACATTGGACTTTTTCTTTTTTTTTTTCATAGGTATCTACTCATTATCAAGGCCAAGAGGCCACTAAAGGATAAGGGTTAAAGAGTGTACAGTAGAAATTGGACAATATAATAATCATTAGTAATGAAAATTTGTTAAATTTGATAACTTATATGGAACGGCTCACCAAGAACTTATTTACGTTAGACTTGAAGACAACCATATTGTAGTCAGCCGGAAAGCAGGAAAACGGAAGACAATTCCACAGGCGTGCACTTCTAAGAAAGAAGCTTTGTTCATGGAATCTACGTTTAGGTTTAGGCACAGATAAAGAGTGGGGGGAATTATTGATAGTGTTTACAGCTAGACGAGTGTTTCTTGTGAAAGTTTTGCGAGGGGGGACCATAGATTGAAGCTCAGTCGAACACTTTCCATGAAAATAACGATACATCAGAGACAAACTCGCAACATCTCTTCTGTGAGATAGAGGTTGCAAGGAAGAGAAAAGGACATCTCCTACGAGGTTTATGCGCGATTTTTTCCATTTTATGGAAAAAGGTGTACCCTCTTTTCTAAGCTCCCAGACTCGGGTTGCTGATGCTGTTTTTATCCTTTTTGGCTCTAAAGGAGCTCATATGTGCATAGTACCTTTGTTTAAATGGGCCTTGTGTCATACCTATATATTTTTCCGGTATGCTTGTAGATTGGTCCGTTTATTGTAGCTTCATAAACAAGGGATTCAGCTTTACAGTTGCCCTCCAATGTGCACTTATTTTTGCTCCTGCAAGAGCAGCCAGGGTTAATTGTCTTTCCTGGTTCCTTAAATATGATAGACTTAATCGATGGTGCTGTCGAGTAACTGACTTTCGCTGTATTCCTATTAAAGATCTTGTGCAGTCTGTGCTTTTCTGGGAAATGCGTATCTAGAAGTCTAAGAAAAAAATGTCCTACTTTTGTTTTTGCATTAAGTTATATTCCTTTTTCTTTTTTTAATTTCTTTTTGATCCTGGGTTTGTTGGAATTTTATATTTTCACTGAACCCACTTTTATGTAGTGCCTCGTTATAATATGGCGCCGCTGTTTCGAACACTTCAGCGTTCGAAGAAAGTCTTGATATTCTCTTGCTAATATTAGCTACCATATTTTTAAACACTGTGGATGGGTGGCATGAACCCTTATTTATGTACATAAGTTTTTCATTTAGGTTAAGGAAGGGTTTACGTACTTTTTCTCGAGATCTAGATTTGCATCTAAAAATCCACTTCATATAAATTTGTCTTTATAGTAATTTTAAAAGCTAGTCCTTGAATATCAAGACTTTCTTCAAACGAATATAAAATATAAATATACTCTTATATTCGGATGTTCCCTATAATTGAGCATTCTGCTGGATTTCTTTTTCAAAAAAAAGTAATTATATATATATATATATATATATATATATATATATATATATATATATATATATATATTAAGCGAGGCTCGCTCTTTGTTTGTACACACTGGTCCGCAAAATATGGAAATAAAAATATAAAAATATAAAATTAAAAAAAAATTTACAAGTGTTTTTAATATAGATGTACATAGTAATACTTTGATAAGTATGTTTTAACTTAAATAGGGATGGTATAATAAAATTGTGGGGTTTGCGTTCGCGCCTGGCCTCCATAGAATGGAAATAGGCACAAACTTTAATAAAGACTTTTCATATCTATCTACGTAAGTATACTTTGATAATTATGTTTCAGTTTGAAGAAATATGGTATAATAAAATTATGGGGTGTTCGTTTGCGCCTGACCTCCATAGAATGGAAATATGTCACAAAGTTTAACAAGGTTTTTTAATATAGATCCACAGAATATTGTGATAAGTGTTTCAGTGTGAACAGGTATGGTATAATAAATTATGGGGTTTATCTATTTTATTTTTACTTTCATCATATTTTGCTTTGGTTTTGATAGCCCCAAATTCGAAGCTATCTCTTTACAACTCTTCCTTTTCATAACCTATCATACTTTCATAAATCAGAGTCCATTTTCTGTACTAGCAAAAGTACCCGTCGTTGACTGGGTTCAATACTAGCAAAAGTACTCGTCGTTGACTGGGTTCAAAAACAGCCTACAGAAAATGGACTCTGATTTATTATTCTGATACCTATATATATATATATATATATATATATATATATATATATATATATATATGTATATGTATATATATGTATGTATGTATATATATGTATGTGTGTGTATATATATATATATATATATATATATATATATATATATATATAGGTATCAGAATAAGATGAAATGGATGAAAGATTCTTGAATCTTGTGGTATCAAGTCTTGGAAGATAATATTTTTATACTAGCGGGGGGTAATCGGCGTTGCCCGGGTGTTTGGACGTGTCTATGTAGGAGGGGGGGGCCTGTTTTAATATTATAAAAAAAACGATGTTATAAAAAACTGGAAAAACTAAAACAAAGCAAAACCGCGAACAAATGTTAAAAAAAGGAAAAAAAAAGGTGTAAAAGAGGAAAAAAGTTTAGGTAGGAAGACAGGCTCGAACCCGAACCATCGAGTGTAAGGCGGAAAAAAATGCCTGACACGTTACCTCAACGTCAAAATGACACACAGTTGAGTACGGATAAAATTAACCTTTTAAAAACACTTGCATGTGGTTGAAACTAACGTCAACGTTTTCTAGTTCAAACGTGACGTCATTGTCGTAGTAGCAGGAGGAGGGCGAGTTTAGGGTGAAGGAACACCCACATACATACACACACACACACACACATTTTAGCTTTTATATTTATAAATGCCCCCCGCCCTGGTTTAGCTTATATATGACGCGTAAAATTGAAAGGAACAAAAAACAAAACGAACGTGAAAAAATACCAAAGGAAAAAAGGAAAAAAGAAAAAAAGGAAAAAAAACAAAACAAAAAAAAGTTACCGCGTAAAATGCAAATATATTTATTTAAACCTATTTTTTTAATGGAAAAACAAAATTCCAAAAAATAAAACTTACCGTGTATAATTAAAATATGTTTATTAGATTTTATTTATTTATTTTTCTTTGTTTCAATGAAAAAGAAAAAAATGAATCAATAAAACCAGAAAACTGGCCGGGTTTTTTTTTTTTTTAATTGTGGGTTATGTTGGTTTCTTTTTTTTTTTTTGTATGGTTTTCTTTGCTGCCGCTGTTAACCAATTTGAATGTCGTCTGATTCCCATATCGATAGCGTAGTAGTAATTGTGCTAATGAGACTCTCAGAAATGCAATGTAAAGAAATAAATAATGAATAAGTATCTAATCCGAAAATAGGAAATCAGCTCCCCCCCTAGTATGACGTATGAAATCAGTGCAAACATAATAGAAGTAAAAAGACAGTAAATAAAATATTAAAGCGACTAATCGGTGCAAGATTTGAAAAACGCTGGCGGCTGAGTGTTAAAGTTTCTTGTAAAAACTGGAATCCAATGTTAGTTCGTTTCGTTTTAGTAATCCTTCGAATCGCAACCCCCACCCTCTACAAAAAGAGAAAAAATATAAAGTGAGGAAAAAAAGGGAAAAAAAGGAGACATTTATAAAATGGCATAAGTAACCCACAGAATAACTGGAATGTAAAGTCGCGTTTCACCCGACGGAAAAATGCCAATCCATATTTTTTAAGCAACTAAGAACTCAAACTGGTGTTCCTCGTATATTCCCCTGTGGACGCATCTGCAGCGGTGTTAAGTGGTCGTGGGCAGAGTATGAATTGAATAGAGAGAAAAGATTTTACACCTTGCATTTATTCTAACCGATTGTGGCAGTGAACTGTCAGCGAAAACAATATAGAAATGCACGAATATCAAGGAACTGTAAGGGTAGTGCCTATAGCACACCTCAGATCCTGTGCTCAAGTGTGGAGACATCACATTTGAATGTAACGTCATGATTTTTAATTCTTTTAAGATCAAACTTACACGGGAAAAAATGAGTTCATTTTATATATATGTATGTATATATGTATGTATGTATGTATATGTATGTATGTATGTATGTATGTATATACATACATATATATATATATATATATATATATATATATATATATATATATATTGCATTTTTGCAAACGAGAAACAAGTTTATTTATCCCATTAGTATAGAAATTCGGAGTTCTGAAAGCGATAAAGTCATTGAAGGTTGATTCGGCATCATCTCGGCTTTTGAAGCATTTTTCGTGTAGGAAGTTGTCGAGATGCTTGAAAAAGTGATAATCAGTGGGCGAGAGGTTCGATGAATATGGCGGATGAACAGAGTCTCATAGCGCAATTTTTTCAACTTCTGCAGAATCCGTTGATCAACATGCGGGTGGGCGTTGTCACAGAGGGGAATTAATCCCTTCATATATACCAATCTTGGGCATATGGGTTAGAGCTTCTGGTGCATTTCGTCAATTTTTCGGCAGTACTTCTCCATCGTAATCGTTTCGCCCGGATTCAAGAAGCTGTGATTGATGCGACTGGTCGCAAACCACCAACAGTCGCCATAACCTTTTATTGGTGCAATTTCGGCTTCGGGTAGTGTTGGTGAGCTTCTCTGACATTCAACCACTGTGCCGAACATCGCCGATTGCCGTAGAGGATACACTTCTCAACACACGTCACAATCCGCTCGAGAAATGAGTCGTTTTTTGTTGCACAGAAGGAACGTAGAAGACACCTCAAAACGACGATTTTATTTTTTATTACTGTTCAATTCATGTGGCATCCATTTATACTTTTTTTTTACTTCCTTATTTGCTTTAAATGGCGAACGACTGTTGAGTGGTCGACCTCGAATTCAACAGCAACTTTTCGTGTGGTTTTACGTGGATCGGCTTCAATTAAGGCTTTCAAATGTTCGTTATCAATGGCAGTCGGCCGGTCGCGACCGGCTTCATCTGCGACATTCTCGTCACCATTGCGAAATTTCTCGAACCACCGTTGTCCCACACATTCGTTAGTGGTTCCTGGGCCAGACGCATCATTGATATCACAAGCTGTCTCGGCAGCCTTTCGGCCTAGTTTGAACTGAAACAAAAAACTCGTGCGGGTTTTACTTTTTTTCCATGCTGTTGAAACGCCTGCAAAAAAATGAATGAAGAGATTGAAAACGGTAACGAATTAACACGATTCAACAGAGCGAAACCCGCGCTTCAAAACGACATATAACATGGCTATATATATATATATATATATATATATATATATATATATATATATATATATATATATCAATGAATTAATTCAGAAATCATATATAAAAGTAACATATGTGAGAAAACAATATTGTTTTTACACCTAATATATAAATTAAGATAATTTCCGACAAAAAAAAACAAGGTCTCATAAAAAGCAAAATTGGTTTTAATTAAAAAATAACAACCGTTTCTTCATAGCTACACAATCAGAGCATTGCTGAGAAAAGTCTAAATCTTCAGATTAACAGAAAAAAACGACTTACTGCTGAGCATTTACGCTAAAACATCTATTTTCTTCAATATGCGAAATGAATAATCTCCATGACTCGCCATGTTTTAACTTTTTAAATGTCGACGGCGGTAAACATGTTGAACATATCATCAGAGATATATGCTAGTGACTGTATTCTTTCTTTTTCTCCCTTTCTTGTTGATATGTATGCATATCTCTCTCTCTCTCTCTCTCTCTCTCTCTCTCTCTCTCTCTCTCTCTCTCTCTCGTTTTTCACCACGAGGAAAGATTTATAACTCAGTTGGAATTTGGACACGAAATGTTCGACTTGCCGGAAACATATGCATTCCAGCTCAACTTTTGACTTCTTAAAATGCTTCTTCAAATATTAAAATATAAAAATGTATTCTTTAATAAACAATTGTTGTTCACTAATTTCAAAGGGTGTCAACTTCCAGCACAAAACCTCACAATCAAGACAATTAATTCTCAGGAGAAAATTAATTCTTGGAAGAAAACCCTACCATTAATGACTCCGAAAACTTGAAGTGTAGACCTATTAAGCAAACGCAGTAAACGTTATATTAACCCATTGATGTAAAAGGGATATTTTTATCACTGTTATATCGTTTATCCCCTGGGAAGCTTGTTGCTGTGCCCAGGACACAACAACTGTTACAAAAATGTCCCCACGACACGGACACATCATTTAATAAGTGTAATAGCTTTTAAACGAATATAAAATGTATGAGCACTTTCGCAGAACACGCTTAAGGAAGTATTGTAAGTGGTGAGTGTAGAAGATATGTTTAGGAAACGTTCGGTTGTTTTCATATTGGGGGTGTAGAGGGAGGAGAAAATCGAGATCATTTTATTATAGATACATAATTGTTATCAAATACATTTAAATTTTACATAAGGCCAGCAAAAGGAGCATCCCGGATGATAAGCATTCTGGCCAACAAAATAATTGGGCAGTATCGTTGGAATTTCCCACTACGAGTGCCACAGGCATGTTAGTACAGTCGGGGAAACAGATAACAAGGAAGGAATTCCAAAGTCTAGCAGTTCAGTTAGAAGAAAAAACTGTTGAAGTCGGTTTTCCGGCATTGCGAAAACCTCTGCAATGAAGATGGGTGATTTTGCTGCTGGTCAGATTTGTCGAGGAGTGTTTATGTCAACAGGATATCAATGCTTTGAGTTTATATGAGCACAAATTAAATTATCTACAAAACAAGCACGGGGACGCAATATTGCAGTAATTGGACAAGAGTTAGAGCTTGGTTGACAGTGCAGAACCTATTTGTTGGGAGACGTCTTATCTAATAGAAACTATTAATTAAGGCACCAGCCCAAATATGTGAATGCATGGGTTAAAATGCTTTGGTAGGAGGTGGAGGACAGTGACAGGTATGAGTATTTTTCTAGTGCGGTAGAAGGAGCCCAATAGTCTTGGCTGGCTATTAGGTTATTGTTGTTTCAGTGGAGGTGTGTGCTCTCCCGAGTGCCGTTCTCGTGTTTGAACTTTGGTCGACTATTGTGTTTTGGCTGCGCATAAAAAATAGTGTGCGTGAGCTTATAACAATTTCCTTTTGATCTGTGTGGAATTTGGTTGGGTAGGATTAATATTGTTATAGACTGAGGGAGATTTTCCTTTTCTGAATAGCGTTAATGAACATAAAGGTGTATGCTGGTTATTCCACTGCGTTTTTTTTTTTTTTTTCGAATTCGGGATAGGTTGAAGGTCGGTTTGCATTAGGACGAGAAATGGACGTTAATAATATCAAACGAACAGACTTTCTATGTTTTCAGCTGTTTAGTGTATTCAAAAGAGTTTTCATTTGGTTTTGTTTTTCTTTTAGTATGGTTGACATCTAATATTTGTTTAGTTAGTTGGGGCTTTTATGGGTTTTATTTGGTTAGGGCGCCAAAATTTGAGGACAATGTTAGATTCATTTTGAAGAAAGATTGTTTTGTGATGGATGCTATGTAGTTCTACTGTAACAGATATGACTGGAGAAGATGAACGTGTAAAAATATGTAAGGAAAGATAAAACGTAAGAAGGGAAAGATACAAAAAAGAAAAGAAAAATGCAAAGAAAGAAAATAAAGAAATGGGAAGAAAGAAATCGAAGCAGATAAAGAAAGAAAGAAAGAAAGAAAGAAAAGAAAAGAAAAAGAAAACAAAGAAAGAGATAAATACAAAAAAGAAAACAAATAAATAAAACAAAGAGAGAAAGAGAAAAGGAGAAAGAAAGAAAACAAAACGAAAGACAAAGAAAGAAAAAGGAAAGAAATGAAAAAGGAAGAAAGGCAAATAAAGAAAAGAATTGATGAAACAAAAAAATTAATTTTTAAAGTCTGTTGTTGTTGTTGTTGTTGTTGTTGTTGTTGTTGTTGTTCCTCCTCCTCCTCCTCCTCCTCCTCCGTTCAAGAAACTCTATACAATGCCCTTCGTCAACCCCAACCTTAACCCTAACCGTTCATTAATCGATCCCTCGCAATTAAACTGAAATTCGTTATTATACTAAATTTGCATCAAGCGGTGATTTATCCCAAGGTTTCCCCCTCTTTATTTTAACTTCACAAAATACATACTAAAATATTCCTGCTTAAGTTAGACTTAGGCGAAAAAATAACTTTTCTTGGTAGTTTAAGATCACCGTAAGAATTGATAAATTTAGTTTTAAAACTATCTCTATCATCTTTTGAAAACTTAATATATCTGATTATACGGGTAATGCACTAAACATTGATGCTATCGTTTTTTTTCTTCCCTTTGCAAAACTCAATCCTGTTAGAAAACAAAAACAGCCATTTTCGTCTACTAAACAAACAGATCAATCATGAATATATATATATATATATATATATATATATATATATATATAAACTTTTACCAAAATGACTGGATTTTAGAATTAAATAACCCGAAAAATTGTTGATATGCCTTAAAACAAAACAACCAAATCAAACACCACGAATAAATACTTGTAAATATTAGGAAATTCAAACATAAAAACTTTTACCAAAATGAAAAGGGTTGATATGCCATAAAACAAACAAAAACAACCCAAATACCATAAATAAATACTTGAAGATACATAAAACATATTTCCTAAATTACTGGATTCGTCATTAAATAATCCGAAAGGGTTGATATGTCGTAAAACAAAAGCAATCAAACTAAACTAACCCTTTGTGTCTAGCTGAATCCACTGTGAAAAATTTCCCCCACTCTTTATCTAAGCCTAAATCAAAACGTAGATTCCATGAACAAAGCTTCTTTCTTAGAACTGAACGCCTGTGGAACTCTGTTCCGTCTGCCTGCTTCCCACCTGACTACAACTTGGATGTCTTCAAGTCCAACGTTAACAAATTCCTAATGAACCACCCCCTTAAGTAAACACTTCATCAAATCTCCACATTAACGTAATGTACTTGCAATAACCCTTATCCCTGAGTGGCTTCCGGGCCTTGATAAGTGGTGACAACTGTGTAAAAAAAAAAAAGGCTCTCTGATTCATACGGCTGCAGTAGTCTTATCCTGAAATGTTGTTAGCGGCTAAATATGGCTTAGAAAGATTTTCATTGACTTCATTGGTTGGGCCGTTGATTAATTTTCATAAAGATGATGGCGTACATCACAACCTTCGCGATTTCTATTCGGCTGGCAACTTTCGGCCCGCTATCGCAATTATTTGAATAATAATATCGACAGCCATTATTCGGAACTTTTGTTAGTGTATTTTTAGATATTTTTTTATTTACAAATGAGTCACCATTTATTAAGGCTAAACAATCTCGAGGATAATAGCTAATGAGATGAATAAATCGTCAGTTGAATGATGATGAGTATTATGAGAGGATTGAAGTGATGAAATATAGAGACAGTTTATAAGTGTTTATTGACAGTGGGCTAAAGTTTACAAATGTCAACGAAAAAACAAAATTTGAATTTTTCTGTAAAAATGGAAACTGAATGAAACTGAAACGAATTACAAAATGGGCACGTTCAAAAAAAATTGCATAAACATGCCGAGAAATACTTTCTAATATATTTTTTCGAAATATTTTTATACTTCAATTAAAGTTTTTAAATATTTTTATATTTCAATTAAACTTTAAAAATGTTTTTATACTTCCATTAAAGTTTTAAAATATGTTTTACTTCAATTAAAGTTTTAAAATATTTTTATACTTCAATTAAAGTTTTAAAATATTTTTATACTTCAATTAAAGTTTTAAAATGTTTTTATACTTCAACTAAAGTTTTAAATAGATTTATACTTCAATTAAAGTGTTAAAATATTTTTATACTTCAATTAAAGTTTTAAAATATTTTATACTTCAAGTTTTCAAATGTTTTTATACTTCAATTAAAGTTTTAAAATGTTTTATACTTCAATTAAAGTTTTAGAATGTTTTTATATTTCAAGTTTTAAATTTTGAATAATAATTACACAAGACTTTTTTTAATAAAATATTTTTGAAATAATTACACATTTTTACTTCGCTTCATTACTTATTGTTTACAATTCAGTATGCTTTTTTATATAAAACGGAAACTTTATGTACTGATTATGTATTTCGATTCAGTGCCAATTACTGTCCGTTTTTATCTAAAACTCGAAATCAGACGGACATTTTGTTTTTTCGCCGCAATTTTTTAACATTGCCGGTATTGGGTTGTAGACCTTAACTAAAAAAGAACTTGGGTCAACATTTTCTATTGATATTGCGTCATTCACGCGTGAAAAGCGAAATGTTTTCGAAGAAAAGTAAGAAGTTGTGAGGGTGTGATTTTTTAGTCATCTAAACGATCAAAGTAGAACTTTGTAGAAATCAGTTGCATATACTTCTTTCATTAAGTTTTTTTTATTATTTTTTTAGATGAGAATTGATAATCTGGATTATTTGGATTATTCCGACTCCTTTAAGTGCCCGTAGCGTAAAGTACTAAGTAAATTAGGTTCTAAAGTGACATTCTTCTGGAAATCGAAGGTTCAATCCTCACTGCGGAGGGGGGGTATACTTAGAATGTAATTTCGAATTACTTAACATTTCTACCTTGACATAAATGAGAGAACGAGGGCATGTTACTCTCGTGGATTAAATAAATGGTTCTGTTCAAAATTCAGTACATATTCTTGAATTCGACAAAAATGTTCCCGAGTTGGGCAAGATAATAAGAAGGTCGGAGGTTACATCGTCCGAAACGTTACGAGAATAACATTCAAGATAAGAACAGTAGTCTTAGTAATCGAAGTAACACAACCTTCTTCCATATAAATAAATATTAATTTCAACTTTTGCTGAGTTTTGAACAAATAATTGTCATTTTAGTTCCCAGTTTTCTCGAAAAATCTGATTCATTCAGTTTATTATGTTTATTAGGATGATAAAGGTGCAACATTATCAGGTATTTGTTAAGGGTCGCGGCTAGTGCAGAATGCGTGAAAAACTTTTGTACATATATTAAAAAATCTTTTTATCTTGTTTTTGTTGTTGTTTCTGTTATTAAAACTCATACGACATCAGGTCAAATTCGTTTGTCATCTTGTTTTGATTTTCATTATTATAATGTTGGTATATTTCAGGCATGTTTTTGATTTCAATTTTACATATGTAATACTAATTTGATTTTTAACTCGAAATGATTCCTCATTTTTATTATATTTCTCCTAGCCTGTCTGTTTGTCCGTTCCATTTTTTTCTTGGAAACTATTAGGTTTATCTGATTGAAATTTTGTATGGACTTTTATTGTGATAAGGTGTCGCGAACTAAATTTTATAGCATCCGTTGAATGCACAATTAGTGATTAATATGGATTAATATGTATTAGTATTTAATTAAAACCAAGCAAACAGTCAACCATGAATTTGGAATAAAGCACCCATCTACTCGTTTTTAACGAGAAAAACTTTTAGTTTATTAATATTTAATAAAAGCAACAATAGAATACCGTTTTTAATGTCTATATACAGATTAGTTTGACCTTCTGCTCTGGCCGCAATTGTTAACGATTACCCATCTTTAAAATCGGACGATGAATAGAATGAAATGAAAGACGAACGGACAATAAAAAAGTGGAAATTCTTTACGATGAATATCGGACACGCAACAAGATTAACTTTTTAGTTCTATTCATCCCAACTTAGGCACTCTGCAACTAAGATGTAACAGGCCGCTGTGAATTAATGGTTAGATATATATGAGCATTCTAATTGGGAAGCGTAATGCAGATGTGCCTAGATCATATATAGCCTGGAAAAAAAGTACTAGATGCATATTCACGGGAAACACCAGTCACAAAAACCACCCGGCGCTTCCGGCTAAACTGACTCGAAGTACCAACACGCTTGTAAATAATTGGAATCACAACAAAATGTTGCATCAATATCTTTACTTTGTTTTTCATGTGAACAACACTACGGGGAGTTCTGCAGCGAGATGATTGTTCACATTATATTTAAATTTCTGCATGTTGGTACAGTCGTGGAAAGGGAAGTGGTTCGAGGAAAGAATGTATTTGAGTAAAAAATGTTATTGATATGAAATGCATTATGAGTTGTTTTTTTTGGGGGGGGGTCAAATACTCAAAGGAAGAATAAACAAAGCGAGGTAAGTTGATGAAACATGATAACCCCTTTTTTAAATATAAATATGGAAGATTCCAAATCTTTGGAATATATATATAAAAGACATTCGAGCTTTGCTAACCATATTATACGGATTTGCTATTAGAGTGTTGGTATTTAGCAATGGGAAATACTTCGTCGACCCCACGAATTGAAACCGAGGAGAAGTCTGTTAAAGGATTACTTTCAATTGGGGATCTTGCCAATCGAGATCTCGCTATTGAGAACCTGGTTTTTGCGGGCGGTTCCACTGAGGCTTTCTCCTATGCGGGAGCCGTGCGAGTTCTTGAAAGACTTCACATCCTACCACAAGCGAAACGATTTGCTGGCGTTGGCACCGGTGCAATTATAGCGGCTTTTTGCTCCTTCGGTTTCTCGTCTAAAGAAATCCAAATAGCTTTATGCACTCGTCCGGATGATTTGCACGTGGATAACATTGCTGAAGATGGGTGGAATTTTGGAGCCAAATTTAAGGAATGGTTTAGTCAGCACCTGGAACTGAAATCTATAGATTCTGAAATGAACTTTCGGCAATTATTTGAAAATACTGGCAAAGAACTTTGTATTGTCGTGACGAATATTGATAAGTTAACGACGGAATATTGTCACCTGAAAACCACCCCAGATCTGCCAATTAAGATCGCCGTGTTCATGTCCATTTGTACACCCGGAGTCTTTCCACCAGTAAAAATTAAGCATGGAACGAAAAACTACCATTATGCGAGTGGTGGGCTTATGTGTAATTATCCTGTCCATTGTTTCGATGGTCGGTTGCTTTCCATGAGACCTGAAGATTCTCTTCTAGATCTGTTGGAATCTCCTGATGTCTACCATTCGCGTGACAAGGTATTCGATGGCAGAAACGAACGCACGCTGGGTTTCTTTCGCTTTGATGGATCCGAAGAAATCCACTACAAAGAATTTGTCAATCGTCTACTTTATGCCGGAGCCAACCTGAACAAGCCTAATACGACTCTTGGAGAAAGGTATGAAACCGCTTCCAAAACCCGATCTTCTCTCGTGGAGCAATTCTCTTTATTCCGCAAAACCAGTACAAACATGTTATTCATGGCTGATGAAATGGAGAACAAAGATAAAATTTCTATCGATTCTTTCGCAGAAAAAATCTTTGCATCCGACTCGCTTTGTCGGGATTTTATTTCATTGTTTCCTGAATTTGACGGCGATCCAGACTATTTTATGGACTTTCTCGCCAGCCTCTCTGATAGCGATTGTCATTTTCCGCTTGCTTCTCTCAAAGACTTTCTCCAAGGCAAACTTATGTCCTTATTGAATGACTATTCCGATCATTCCGAGATCAAGTTAAATAATTCCGTGACCTACTTTAAAATGGTGTTCAATGCACTGCCTCTTTCTGGGATGAATATATCAGAATCCGATTACAGCCGATCTGTCGGTATACTAAGCGGCCATGTTAGAAGTTACTCTGACGTCTGTTTAGAAGCTGACGATAAAGCTTTTCTTTTTCGTCAAGGCTGGAATGCGACCGTCGCTTACTTCCGTCAAATTTATAAGCCACCCACCTTAAAATCTGAACTGATCGCAGACCCCAATGTTGTACTTGTTGAACAAGAGTAATATTTATGAACCCTCTGTTCATCGTCGTATAACTCGTTTTAGTTAACTACTTGATATTCCATATTTAATTTCTTTTGCATTTAAGACTGTTTCAAATGAAGCCGTTAAAAATTTTATCTTGATGGGGGTGGGGCTGTAAATCGCATTGGTTGCGTATTACTGAGTTGTCACAAACCCCGTTTGGTATACGAGTAAAAGGGTTTAGCTTAAGGCAAATCGTTATCAGTTCCATTTGGTACGAGGAAGAAAATCGCAGAATTGTTTTGGTCGAGTTTATGATGCTTTTTGATAAATCCAACCTTAAACTGAAGGAATATACTAAAAAATATATAAAACGCTATTTTAAAATTTTGAAATGGATTATGCGTGATTTTTGTACAATAAAATAACTTTTCTTTGTCATGCTAAACTGCATTTGCGCCAATGGTTGTTCCGTTTAGATCGTTTTTGCTTCTAACACAAATCGATTCTCTTAATTCGGGCTTTAAAAATATTTTGAATTTAAAGTCTCTTGTATTCTAAATTTTATTTTAATATTCTTGGCTAATTTTCTTAATTAGCCAAACTTTAAAAATAAAGCAACTTGTTAAAGATTCTCTAGCGTTGTATAAACTGCTTTCCTTGCGTTTCATTTGGCATGTGACGATAAAGGTTTCCCTACTGTCGTCGTATTCATGTCGCTATGTACAATGGGAGTCTTTCCACCAGTAAAAATTCAGCATGGAACCAAAATTTTTGCAATATTTAAGCCATAATCGTTTTTTTTTTTTTTTTTTTTTTATAATCTGGTTTGATTACATATTTGATAAATTTCTTTAAATTTAATGATCTGAACTTGCAGGTCTGTTCTTCCAGTAGTCGTGTTTCTAATGTGACAATGCTCAGTGAAAATTAGGAGCGTCTTGCAGAATATACTGATTCTATCTATATATCTATAAAAGTGAACGTGTCTATACATTTCCCTACGCAATAACTGTCAATTTTTAGTCTACAGACTCGAAATTTGATATACAGGGTACTGAGATTTGGAAATCGATGTGATCGGTTTTTGGACAGAAATTTGTCGATTAAGGGGTCAAAGTTCAACGATTTGACCTTTGAGAACTCTACCAAACTCCTCCGACAATTTTGGGTCTACACACTTGAAATTTTAGATATAGGTTCCTTGAACATGAATCTAACTTAATAACTTGATTTGAGCCCAAAACAAATTTTAAGGTGTCATAATAGGGGTCAGTTTTAAAAGAGACCTCTGCGGTCTCTTCCAAATTACTCAAACAATTTTTGGTCTAAATATTTTAAATTTTACATAAAGGGTATTTAGAGATAGAGCAGGCTTTTTCATCGGTTTGGGTCAAATTTTTAGTTATCAATATATAAATGTATGTATGCTTGCATGTCTGCCTTAAACTTTCAATAGAGGCGACTGATTTTACTAAGATCAGTATTGTTTTAAAGTTCGACCTTTCATACGACAAATATCGAAAAATTGGCTAAAAACATTATCTTCCCCTTCAACTAGGCTCTTTTCTACAGGGGAGGGGGTTACTTTTTTTCGCCGAAATTTTTTAAAGTTATCCTCTCCTTTAGATCGTCTAGCCTTAATTTTAAATGTTGACCACCGGTTTGGCGGTGGTTGTAACAGCATAAACGTTAGGTTTTACCCCGTTCTTTCCTCCTTTGCGGTATGGATTCGAGCCTGCCTTCCTACTACCACTTTTTTTTTTTTTTTTTGCTCAGCATACACATCCAAACACCCAGGCAACGCCGGGATGAAATGCTAGTATATCTATAAATGTGTGCGCACGCGCACACAACAGCTGTCAATTTTTAGTCTATAGACTCGAAATTTGATATACAGGGTACTGAGATTTGCAAAAATCATTGTAGTCCGTTTTCGGACAGAAATTTGGCTGTTAAAGGATCAAAGTTCAACGATTTGACCTTTGAGAACTATACCAAACTCCGACAATTTTGGATATAAACACTTGAAATTTTAGATATAGGTTCCTTGGACATGGATCTAACTTTTTTTTTTTTTTTTTTTTTGCTCAACCTACGCCTGGGCAACGCCGGGCTGAAATGCTAGTTACGTATATAAAACTAAAGCTATTTAAAAAAGAATTTTAAATGCTTGTTTCCTTTAAAATCTTAAGTCGGTCCTTAAAATAAAATGTAAATACTGATGTGATTTGTTTTCTCAATCCTTTGCTCCAAATACAAAATTGCATTGCTATATAGTCTTGATAAATAAAGTTTGAAATGCCATTAATTATTCTGGAAGCCACAATTAACTTCCTTTGTTCTCTATAAAATTAATCCTATATTTCCCACCCACCCTTCTCATTATATATAAGCCGCTCAATGTCTGTATTAACAATTTCCATGTGTATATCTTGTCTGGCCGTTTTTTAATACCATATCATTTGGGGGGGGGGAATTCTCTTCGAATAGTTATTTAAATCTAGAATCGTCAAAAATGGAACATTTTATAGTTCACCTCAAACAAAACCTATTATCACTTCGAACGTAGTTACTACTTGACATCCAGTCCAGCATACAACTGGAGAGTTGAACGAGATGCCTGTTCACATTACATTTAAATTTCTGTAGATTAGTATAGGGAGGAAATTCAGTCTAGCAGTCGGAGTATAAAGATTTTTTTTTTTTTTTTTTTTTTTGTCAAAGACTAAAACTAGTAAGAAAATCACGTGACAATGTTACATGCCTAGGTGAATGTTTATATATATTTCTCCGATGAGAGTAATTTTCTAGCACAGTAGAGGAAGTCCACCTACTTTACAGCAGCCTTAAATTTTTTAATGTATTTTTTTTTTCTGTTCAGTTTTATTTTTATCTTAAATTTTTAAACTTCTATTTTCGTTGTAAGGCTTGCTGTACCAAGTTCGAATCCAGTTTGTGCTACAAAAACACTTTTACTTAGGAATGTTGGTAACCTTCACGTGGGTACCCAATGTCTTTCTAGAATACTTTTAACACGATATCGGGGGTAGGGGCGAATGCCAATGATGGTAGTTGTTCATCATTGGTTCGTTCATTTTGGAGAAGATGATTATTTTGGTATTCGTTTCCCTCGATATCGTTCTAGTTAAACGTTTTTCTGGAAAAACGTTGGGTACTTACGGGAGGGACCACGTGAAGATTGACTATCCCTAAGTGTTTCTCTGGCACAAACTAGATTTGAACTTTGTACAACCAGGCTTTCAGTCCGTGTCGTTAACCACTTAGCCATAATTACTTCAAATGGAGTAATGCATTTCTTAGCCCAACATAAAACCGCCGATATCGGCCAATGTCAAATTGGATTTCTCACTCTATAGTATTACTAATATCTTAATTACAAAAGTATTTGTTCAGTTCTTAAATACATAAATCATGACTATATTCAAAGTATAGTCATTATCTACATTTATGATTTGCAGACTCAAGACACAGACATGGTTCGAACCCTGGATATTAGTAAATATATATATATATATATATATATATATATAATATATATATATATTATAATAAACACACACGCTTGTGTATTGATATCATAAGTAAAAAAAAAAAAAAAAAAAAAAAAAAAAAAAAAAAAAAACGTTCTACTTATTTAAAAAAATATAAGACTTTGTTATGTCGGTTGTGGAATTACATTCGTCTGCAAAAGATCTAGCATATTCTTTTAGGAATTCATTTTAATCAATTCTCTTAGTTTTTTTTTTTTTTTTTTTTTTTTTTATATGATGATCATCTTTAACTATTACGTAATTATATTCATACAGATATTCTAGATTTATACTTGAGTAATATTTGCGTAAAAGTTATAGTAAACAAACCTCTTTCTATATATATTTACAAAAGTGAATTTTTTTTAATGAAATTTGCCAAGTGATACCAAATGACGGCATTACGAATATGCATATGTAACGTAGTAGCTATTGCTTAATGTTTTAATTTTTAGCTTTGCAGCAAACATGTTTTTATATCTCTGGCATTAACGTAAAAAAAAAACACGTTTATGTTAACGTCATAGGAAAAAATTAAATCGTAAGGTAAATGTTTCGATTCTCTGTGGCGCACGGGTCATTTTTGTTAATTTAACTTTTTAAATCACACGCACACGCGCGTGCGCAATGCCGGGCAGCCCACCACTATATCTATGCACCCCTTGAGCTGACTTGCTAACTGATAAATAGAAGACCTTGGTCAATGTAGGGGCAACCCTGCATACCAATTGTCACTATCCAGCTCCTCTACTCCCCAGGGAGTTGGTTCCCATTTCCCCTTCACTCCTCACATAAAAAAATCGGCCTAATTTGCTCGGTGAGGGAGCAAAATAAGTACCCCATATATATCGCTTAAAACTGAACACCTCACCTGGGCGGGGGGGGGGCAGTTTAAGAGGGGGACCTTTTGGTCAAGATTAAAGTGTAGTATCTGTTCCGGTAGATGCGGCAATCTTCTGGTCCATGTAGGATCAACCTTACATACCAGTGTGCAAATCACTATCCAGCTCCCATTTCCCACCTCTCGGGAGCTGGTCCCCTCTCTTTCTCTTTCTCTCTCTTTCTCTTTCTCTTGCTCTTTCTCTCTCAAAAAACGGCCTTGTGCCTAATTTGCTCAGTGGGGAAGCAAATAAATACAATAAACATCGCTTAAAACGCGTGTGACTCCCTTTGTCTGCGTGAGTTCGTTCCCTATGGACTGCAGAATGGATGGGTTATTTCTTAACTTCACACAAATGTATTTAGTGTCTGGGAGTATTGTTTTATATCGGAATACCACCGATAAATATCGAACTTCGATAGTTGAAGAAAATCTGATTAAAGAAACAGTTCAATTTAGACCAAAGTTAACGCTCTTCTTTGATGTTAGGCTGTAGTCTAACATCACAAATGCATTCGAGAAGTTTTATCACCGCACAAGCGAAAGGGTCTGATGTATAAAATCAACCGTAGGTTATTTGAATATTTCTGTTTAGCAAACAATTGAACCATGATACTTGTACTTTTGTATTTTAAACTTTAATTCAAGCCATTATATAAGTTAATTTTATAAAATCAACTGTAAGTTCTCTATAGTGCAATGTAGACTACAATGTATGGTGGACTGTCACTGCTGGGAAGCATGTGAAGCTTTCTCCTGGTGTACCGCGGTGGGTTCCTGACGAGAGCAGGGAATTAATCTATTTAATTGAAAAATGAGTACCTTCACCGATTTCAATTACAATAAAAGTAGTTGGAGAAAAGAGTAATTTTTTTTTTTTAATGTATTGCCTTTATTTTTCTGGGGTTTTTTTTTTTTTTACATAGGCATCACCACATTATCAAGGCCAAGAGGCCACTCAAGGATAAGGGTTAAAGAGTGTACAGTAGAAATTGGACATTATAGTAATCATTAGTAATGAAAATTTGGTAAATTTGATAACTTATATGGTACGGCTCATCAAGAACTTATTTACGTTAGACTTGAACACAACCATATTGTAGTCAGCAGGAAAACGGAAGACAATTCCACAGGCGTGCACTTCTAAGAAAGAAGCTTTGTTCATGGAATCTACGTTTAGGTTTAGGCACAGATAAAGAGTGGGGGGAATTATTGATAGTGTTTACAGCTAGACGAGTGTTTCTTGTGAAAGTTTGGCGAGGGGGGACCATAGACTGAAGCTCAGTCGAACACCTTCCATGAAAATAACGATACATCAGAGACAAACTCGCAACATCTCTTCTGTGAGATAGAGGTTGCAAGGAAGAGAAAAGGACATCTCCTACGAGGCTACGAAGTCTATTTTGAACTCTATCAAGGCAGGCCAAGTCCTTTCTAGCAGCTCCTGCCCAGATGTGGCAACAGTATTCCATCCTTGGACGTACCTGGCTCTTATATAGATAGAGAATAGCATCAGCAGTGAGATATCTACCGGATCGATAGAAAGATCCCACCATTTTTCCAGCGGCCTTGGCAACAGATTTGATGTAAGTGTTCCATTTAAGATCAGGAGTAATGGTCAAGCCCAGAAGCTTGTCAAAACTTGAGGCCTCCTGAAGATGAGAGCCATTCATTTCAATTGATGCCAGATGTGGATCAGAATGTTGATGATGTAAAGAGAGAAGCTTGGTTTTAGATGCATTAAAAGTAACCAGCCACTCCTTACCCCATTGTACTACGTGCTCAAGATCAGAGGAGAGAGAATTGGAGAGAACTTGGTCGTTTACTGTCTTATTGGATGGACATTTTTTGACTTATCATTTTCGGGGAACTTTTGCCTTCAATTGGATATGGAATGAAAATCTACTAGAATGTTTAAACACGTACATATCTCTTTAACATGTGTATAAAGTGATTTTTCTCCGTTTGTGAGAAACTGTCAAGTTTTAGTCAAGACTTTAAACTTGATATATGGGTGACTTGCACTTGTGAAACAAATTCGATTTGGATTTTAGCTTGTAAAAATTGCTAAGGATTAAAAATTTAAAAATAGAATATACTTGGCAAGTGTATATAGTTATTGGCTAAACAATTTTTTTTTTTTTTTTTTTTTTTTTTTTTTTAACACTTTATATGCATATTGACATGGCTCAGAGGGTAACAAATAAGGCTTGAGAGCTGTGTGTTGGTTTCGATTCTAGCTTGTGCATAATTTTTTTTTTTTTTTTTTTTATATAAATTTTGAAATCACTACTATATATTGTGTGCGAAATAGTACTAACCTATTCGAGTTTAACCAGTTTCCTCCTTTGGAGGACGTTTCATAGGAGTATGAAATTTACAAGTGGTATATTCCATTAGGGGAGATGACGACGTTAGGTTTTGTTGTTTTGTTTTTTTTTTGTTTTTTGTTTTTTTGTAACTCTTGCAAGGTGGTGTCAACATCCTGGAATTCCCAAATTGGTCACCCATTTTAGTAATAACCAGGTTCAACGTTGCTTAACTTTACTGATCTGACGTGGGAGGTGTAAGGAAGTCAGAACAGCAGAGTTTATTGGCCAAATAAAGAATTTAATGGATAAGTGTTGTCTATAGGGACAATAAATGCCCAGTTTGATGTTGGTGTGGGAACTGTATACAATTATTCACAAGGAACTGAAGATGTGGAAGACTTGTGCAAAATTTATCTCGAGTCTCCATTCTTGTCACAAACTATTTGACCAAGATGGGCATTAAAACATTTCCTCACCATCCCTACGGTCATCGATATGTTCACACACGAGGACTTCCATGAGACCTTCCAGAAGTTGTTGGAACGGTATAACAAGTACATTGCAGCCAGAGGCGATTACTTCGAAAGGGACTAGTTTCATGCATGTACTATCAATAAAAGTGCCCATTCAAAAAACGTCTGGAAACTTATTGAAGGCACTTTGTAAGACTCCTCCAAGAGAAAAAAACTAAGTTCATTCAATAAATAAAGCGATTTTTTGGTGTAAGGACTTCTAATGCAGATTGAAGTTTTTGTTTCTTTTTAATTTTTTGGTTTTACTTGTTTTTCAAGGTTATCTGCTGGGACATCACATAAAATTGTCCATGCTGACCTTGGCTACTCAGAGATCAGTTGGATGTCAAAGATGCTTACTGCAGAGCACAAACGGAGATGGGTCGAATAGTTCCAGCTGTGTCTCTCCCGCTATGAGAAGGATTGAGATGAGTTTCTAAAGAAGCTGGTAACATGTGACAAGACATGGGTTTGGCACTATAAGCCTGAGTCCAAGCAGCAGTCTATGGAAACTCTCCAATGAAGTTCAAGTCCCAGCAGTCCATAAAGGTGATGCTCATGGTTTTTTGGGATATGCAAGGTCTAGTCACCATTTCATTCTTTGAGAAAGGAAGTACTGTGAACAGTGTGAACTGCTGAGGCAGATCAAGAAAGATGTAAAGAACAAATTCAGGAGTCATCAGTCAGGAGTCATCTTACATTATAACAAAGGCCTCACACAGCAGCCCAAACGATGCATACCATCAACGAGATGGGCTGAGAACTGTTCTCTCATCCCCCTTATAGCCCAGACCTTGCCACTTCGAACTTTTATCTGTTTTGTTCCTTGAAAGTGAAAGGCACGAAGTTTGAATGTGATGATGAATCCAAAAGTGTTGTGAGCGACTGGCTGAGAGATTTTTTTACGGAGTGAATACGGGAGTCTGGAGAAGGTAGAAAAAGTGTGTGACATTGCTGGGAGAGTACGTTGGAAAAAAGGTAAGCTTCTATCTGTATTAGAAGCTCTTATACAGAAAAATTCCCCCTTATATATTGAATGGCCCTCGTATATAGAGAGAAAGAGAGATCTTCATCACGTAAATAGATTTAATAAGATTGTGGTTATAGCAATTAATACGGAATACGTAGATATATATCTATATAGAGAGAGAAGGAGGGAGAGAGATCTCTGTCATGCTAATAGATTTAATAAGATTGTGGTTATAGCAATTAATACATAGATAGCAGGAACTTAGCAGACAGAGATTTATTATAGATAACGAGATCACCATGATAAAAATTTGATATTCATGGTTAGATTGGATAGAAAATAATTCAACTTTAGTTAGATAACACAGACAATGACATAATACTAAAAGATCGCTTATGGGGACATAAATTTAATTAGTCCTCGTGCGAAGGAGCAGCACACAAGATGTTTTAAATAATAATAGAATAACAAAGACTTTTGCTGGCGAGGACTACTATTGACCATAACCAGTTATACAGTCCTTTTGAAATTTTCATCTCTATTTTTCTCGTTATGTACTGAATATTTGTTAATGAAACCTACATGAAATATGTTCATGATTAAATTTTAAAGATTTTCTATTCTGAAAGAAGTTTTTAAAAATTTAATCTAAAAAAAGTTAGTTTTAAGTTTTTGTTAAAAAAAAAATCAGATTTTCTCATTATTCAGACCTGTATTAAAAAAGAGGGGATTGCAAAAAATGAGTTGTGGTGTGAGGAAAAATACAAACTGAAATAGAGAGGAGAGTTCTAAAATATAATCTTAAAAAGATAAGATACAAGTTAGAAAACCATTTTATTCAAGGCATGAAAATTGTTAAACAAAATGTTTTTACTATAGGCTTTAAAAATAAAGGTACAAGATTCAATTTGAAATTTATTTATCTTCAAAGTGCACTTTTATAAATTTTACAAAGTAAGGTATAAAAATTTAATTTAAATTGAATCAAAAAATTACCTTGGATTTATTTTATCTAACTTGTATATATTAATAGTTATACCTCCTGCAAAAAATATTGAATACTAATTGTACCCATTTGATATTGCCAGAGATTTATTTAGATGAAAAATAAAATAAAAAATAGCTGAGAAACAAAATGTAATAATAATAATAACAACAATAATAACAGCAACATTCTGGCAACTCTTACAATAACACTGAAATCATGTGTATCAACACTAAGATTTTCCAATGATATGAAGTCTGCTGTATTGGTAACAGTACATTTTGGTGCACTTTAAAAACATTATCTTTCATCTAGCAATTAATGATATAGATATAAAATTTTCAATGATTTTTTAAAGTGCAACAGAATGTACATTATATAAAATAAATCCAAGAGAATTTTTTGATTCAATTTAAATTAAATTTTTATACCTTACTTTGTAAAATTTATAAAAGTGTATTTTGAAGATAAATAAATTTCGAATTGAATCTTGTATCTTTATTTTTAAAGCCTATAGTAAAAACATTTTGTTTAACAATTTTCATGGCTTGAATGAAATGCTTTTCTAACTTGTATATATTAATAGTTATACCTCCTGCAAAAAATATTGAATACTAATTGTACCCATTTGATATTGCCAGAGATTTATTTAGATGAAAAATAAAATAAAAAATAGCTGAGAAACAAAATGTAATAATAATAATAACAACAATAATAATAACAGCAACATTCTGGCAACTCTTACAATAACACTGAAATCATGTGTATCAACACTAAGATTTTCCAATGATATGAAGTCTGCTGTATTGGTAACAGTTTTACATTAATGGTATGGAAACATACAATCAATTTTGCACCTGATATTAACTCTTGAATTGCATACAGCATAATCACATTGATACGCTAGTTTTTGTTATATAATTAAAGTTAAGTTGCCTTAAGCCTCATTAGTACCAAACAGGTGTACATTTGTAAATAACAAGCGCTGTATGTAAGTCTGGAAAATAATGCCAAAGATTTACAAACTTTTGAATTTCATCAAAATACCAAGTCTTTGGTTTTGATTCTAAACGTCTTTGGCAGGCTTCTTCATCTTCATCAGAAAATTCCAATCTATGATGCTTCATAGTGTAGCATTGGTTAATTAGAACAGATCATTTTTATAGTGGGGAATGCCCCCCTCCCAACACACCAAAAACCAAAGAACGGGGCACACTGGATGAGTGTCAAATTTGCAACCATTTAACTGTTGTCATTCCCCGCTGAGGGCACTTCAAATAACCGGCAATAAATCAATCCTCTTCCGAATGAAGAGGTAATGCCTGGGAGAATGGATCAATTAGAGCTGAGCAGAACCATATCCAGCTCTGATCAAGCCCAAGACCCTCTAAAGAAGGTCAAAAAGCAGAATTATATTAGTCAAAACATTGTGAATATAACTAAAGGCTAGATGCAGCCAAACTTACACACCATCAAATCCTATTTTATTGCTGGACTTTCTGGCAGTTTAAAAGATTTGACTTGAACCTATAGATGTATGCGAAATACTGACAAATTCTGAACTTCAGAGGTGGTGCTATCCTTGTCATCTTTGTTTTTTGTGTTTTTTTGTAATGGCTGGATATATATATATATATATAGCTCACCAATTTCAAATGGTCACCCATTTGACTACTGACCAGGCTCAATATTGCTTAACTTCAGTCATCTAACAAGAGCTGGTGTGTCAACGTGATTATACTATCTTTGAGTCTTTTGATAAATTTAAAGACGTCTGTCAAGATTTTTTTCATTCAAAGCCGAAAGATTTGTATTTTGACCAAATCTGTAAGCTATTAGTTTATTAAGCTGCGGATAATTGCCATCTTGTTTTAATTCAAATAACTGTTCTCATCTTGAGTGTTATACTCATGTTCTGTCCGATGTAACCTCTGATCTTCTCCAGATGTATCTTGTCAAACTCGAGAATCTTTCTGTTGAACTTGGAAATTTTGAATGGAATTTTTATTTAATTCACAGGGCTGGTATGTTCTCATCCTGTCAGCCATGACTGGATAGAAGTCTTAAGTAATTCGTAATTGTTTTCTTAGTATCATTTGCACTGAGGATTGAATCTTCAACCTCCAGAAGAGTGTCACTTACAACTGAATTTTACTTAGTACTCATTATGGCACGAGTTCTTGCAGAGGTTGCATCACTTGAAACATTGTGATAATAACACTGAAGATGAGAACAGTAGTCTAAAATAATACAAATTATTATATCCTCATCTCAAAATTTCACAAACATAATTGTGATGTGATTTATTTTTACGCATAGTTGTTTTTAAATAAAATCTTACATAATAAATAAATATTTTAACACAAATTTTTCCCATAACCTAGTAGCTGGTGTGGTGACATTAAAAAAAAAAAATAAAATAAAATAATAAGAAGAAGAATTTCTTCACTTTGAAAGTTGTTTGTAGGTTGGATCTGGCCTGCAAGATGGCAGTTTCTTACCCTTGCCCGATAACAAAAAAAATATCAAGTACACAATCCAAATGTTAGTTTGAAAAGCAATACAAGAACAAATTAATAAAATTTGGAAAATTTTATTCAAAAACGAGGCAGGTTTACAAATCGCAATAAAATAAAAATGATTTTTACAAATTATCAATTTTGTCCTTATTTTCGGTCTCTGGAAACAAGACTTGTACAAGTTTTAATGAAAATAAATGGGAAAATATACTTTTTTTTTTAACGTCATCCAAAATATTTATCAAACTCAATTAGAGAGCATTTGTCGAACATACAATCAAACCAACAATTTTTTTTCTTATAGACTTTATAAATATATATATATATATATATATATATATATATATATATATCACTCACTGATGAGAGAAGATTTCTTTGTTTCTCCTTTTACTTTACTTTCCTGCCTAAAAGTTTATAACACATGCATATAACTTTCAGTAAATTGAAATTCTTTTAAATATCATATCCAAATATCATATCCAAAAGCTCCCAATACTGTCAATGTAGTTCATTCTTTATAACATAATCAAGAAATCAATTACCATAATTGTAAAACCACCAAGCTGGTACGAAAGCTTTTGTCGGTTTGTAGAAGGGAGTATTTTAAACCATTTTAATTTATTTTATGCATATTGTTATTTAAACATATCACCATGATTAAGCGACTACTTTTCTTTCAGATTATTATATTCCAAAGTTCATGATGTTGACCATCTTCTAATTTATTTCTTTAATTCAGTTGACATTTACAATTCTTGACAGTATCTGTTTCATAGCGCAAAATCAATCACTTAATTATTATATCAATCAGTGAATCTATTATACCCTTAACTCATCAGAAGAAATAGGAACAACCAACCCGTCATAACGAAATAAAGTGCGTTTTGATATGATTAAAATGGAATAATGAAAACATATTTAAGGTATTTACAACTTTTTTTCAAATTTTCAGATTTTAATCATGTCAAAATGCATTTTATTTCCTTATGACGGGTTGGTTGTTCCTATTTCTTCTGATGAGTTAAGAGCATAATAGATTCACTGATTGATATAATAACTAAGTGATTGATTTTGTGCTACGAAAGATACTGTCAACTGAATTAAAGGAATAAATTATAAGATGATCAACATCATGAACTTTTGTATATAGTCTTTTGTCATTTATTCACTATATTGCTCTGTAATTACATTGAGCTTCTTAAATAAGGATTGGTATATATTATAAGAAAATATATTTCTACAGAAATATATATGTTTAATAAATATTTTTTCAAAACTAAAAACACTTTTTCTTTCTTTCTCCTTCCTGGTGGCATGACGTCACTAGAAAATTTTGTATGGTCTTTCAATAGCAATTTTTTTGTTGTTGTTTAATGTTTTAATCAGGAAGATTGTGCTGGGGTGTGTGTGAAATGTATTAGAGATTTTTCCTTGAGTAATTTGAATTTGTAAACTTTAGAAACCAAAACAATGCAAATGTATTTTTAAAATAAATATTTATTTAAATTTAACTTAGTTTTGACGTATGATAGTTAACACTTCTATCTGGTAATGGCTGACAGAATAGGAACAATCTACCCTTGTGTTATGTAAATAAAAGGTTCAGTCGAAAATTCAGTATAGGTTCTTGAGTTTGAAAAGATGAATTTACAAAAAGTTGATTAAATATTATGGATATTTCGTTTTTTATCACAAAGATAGAATTGCTATAACTTATTGTTTTTAACTTTTAAAAAAATTGCAAAAATGTTTTTATGGGTATTTAATGATTATTTATGGGTATTTATGGAATTTTCTTGAATTTTTTAAAAGTTTTCACAATATAACTAAAATAAATACATGCAGAAATTGTTTGAAAAGCCAGTGCTCTGGAGGAAGAGAACTCTGGCTTGAAAAAATGCCTGGACAGCCCTGTTAGCATTCCCTGGTTGGGCTGCCACACTTGATTAGCAATAAACTAAACCCTTCTCAAAGAGTGGGAATGTAAAGCCTGAGAAAGCAGACTTCTTCGAACTGCACAAGTCGTAGGACCATACATCTCAACTAATAGAGAACAAACCATCTCAACAATGGCCTAGACTTGGGTTTTCCAACCAGGGCTCCACAGGGATTCTTTAAGAGCTTGCTAAGTGTTGCTTCAAAATATACTGATAAACAGAATATTATGCCTTTGTACATACATGCAAATGCATTTTTCAGTTGATTTTTTTAATCTACTTTTCTATATGTATGAAAATATTGTTGGAAATTTTTAGAGGTATTGTAACAATATTTTCAAACAATCACATTATTTTTAAAAAAATATGTCACAGTTTGAAAATGTTTTCTTTTAATTATCAATAAATTTGTTTTTGTTTTTTTTTTTTACCTAGCCGGTTTTAAAAAGAAAAATATTGCTTTTATTATGAATGAGAAATAAAAGATTATAAAATATTTTCTTGTGTAAGGGTTCCTTGGGATACACTATCATTGGAAAGGGTTCCCTGAAGGTAAAAAGGTAAGGGAAGACTGGCCTAGACTCTGCTGCCTTTGGAGCAAAGTGAAATGTAGAAGTAATACTTATAATGTTTAAAAAATAATAGAAATTTAACTCCAAAATGGCCGCAATTATAATAAATGATTTGGAGATCAAATTATAGAGAAGAAAAAAATGTCTAAACTAAAAAAAGATGAAATTTCAAATAGTTTTCTTATTTTTTTATTACATTAATGTTAGTGAATTATTTTAGAAATAAAAAAAATAAATAATCAACATGGAAAAATACTGATCCATTTTTCAAAAAATTTCAATGAAATAAACTGAATTTTAAGCAAACAGATATTTCATAGATATTGAGTGAGTAAACCTATTAGTGATGGGATGATTCCAATATTTATCTCCAAATTCCAATACAATTACCAATTCTGATTCTTTTTAAATTTCGAAATATTTTGTTATAAATTTGTTGTTTTGGATTACAGTAAAAAAAACATGTCATATATGCATATATTTTTGCAAATGTAAAATAGCACTTGTGGTGGGTAATCTAAACTGTTGTTTAAAATCAATAAATATTCATCATTTTATCATTAGTACCAACAATGGAAAATTAAGTTTTTCAACAAAAATAAATTTAAAAAAAAAAAAAAGAAAAGAAAAATCAAAATAATTATTTTTACCATCAGAACAATGCACCAACTTTTCTGATTCAGTACCAATACCATAAAATGTTCTAATTTTTCTGGTTCCAATTAATTATCCCAACACTAAAACCCACCAGTATATAAAATAGTTGGTAATAGCAGGAAATGAAAATTCCACTTGATAGACTCAAGGTGAAGATTACCAGACTCTGGAAATCAAATGAAACAGATATAGCATCACACGATTCTAAGTGAGAGTGGGAGAGAGAAGACATCAGTTCATTAGGAGCAGACAATGCGTGAATATGAAAAATGAGATGGGCTGATGAAATATACATTGAGAGCATTGCCAAGGCTGCTACAAAGGTGGGCTCTCTCTACCATGCCAGAAAATTACTTATGCCTGAAAGTATTCTGTACCTCTATAAGGCCACCATTCGCCCATGCATGGAGTATTGCTGTAACATTTGGGCTGGTGCATCTGCTGCTTGTCTCTAACTCCTGGACAGGGTTCAAAAGAGAGTCGCCAACCTGATAGGTCCTGAACTGTCATCTAAGCTTCAGCCTCTGTCCCATCGACGAAATGTTGCATCCCTCTGCCTGTTCTACAAATATTTTAATGATGGCTGCTCTGACGAACTGCAAGCACTTGTACCTCCTCGACGTGACTACCCCCGACAAACCCGACAAGCAACTAAGTTCCACCCTTTTACAGTAGAGATCCCTAGGTGTAAGAAAACCTTTTATTCCAATAGTTTCTTCCCCAGAACTGCAAGTCTTTGGAACTCCCTTCCGGGATTCTACTTTCCCAACTGTACTGATATGCAGAAGTTCAAGTGTAATGTGTACAAACATCTTTCTACTCATCTCCCTTCATAATACCCCTGCAACTTATGTCCCCGATAGTAGCCCCCTACTTCAAAGTGGCACTTGCCTTGTTTGGGGTGAAGATTGAATCAAAAAAAATATATATAATTAAATAGTGATTATCAATCTCTCTTTCCCCTTCTCACTTAATTGATCAATAATTTGAAAGAATGATCAAATTGAATAGATCTCTTCTGTCTTCTATCAAAATTTAGGCAACTTAGTTCTTTTGAAAATGTAAAGTTTTGATTTTAGATGGCAATATAACACTATTTACGTGTGCTGAGCAGCACCAAATCATCTTGCTTATGGTCAGATGTGATAGTGGAGTGTTTGACATGAGTTTTAAGAGATCCCAGATTTGGGAGAAAAGAGAGAATGTGTTTTTGCTGACATATTGTGGAAAAAAATAAATTTCACAACAAAATAAAATAGATATTTGGGCTTCACAGTGTCTGGAGTGACATACACATGATCTTAGAAATAAGCAATGTGTTTTTGTCAAGTAAAAGACCATCCAAAAAGGGAGATAATCGAAATACTCTGTTACGAGAAAGAAAGTTGGAAAGACCACACAAGGGAGAGAGAGAAGGAAAAAGGGAAAAGAGAATTAAAGAAAGAGAATTAAAGAGAGATATGGATTAAGAGAGAAAGAGAAAATGAATTCACAAGGGAAGGAGAGGAAAAAGAGATTCAGAAGAAGAGAGAAGAGAATAAAAAGGGTAATCTCCAAACAAGAGGAGGAAATGGTAATCTCAGAGAGATAAGACATGGATTTAAGGTTTCCATAAACCTTTTGTTTAGCAAACAGAAGAGACTTGCTTCCTGGCCATTGAAGAATGTGTATCAACTTTTGGGCTCTCACCCAGGGCTGGAGATCCTCAAAGGGGCTAAGTGGAAGATCGCCTCTTTTTCCTCATCCGACCGAAAAACATCTGAATTTAAATTGAAAATTCCTGCATCTTGAAACAGTTATGTTGATTATATCCAAAAGAACCCAAGTAATTTAACTTTTCTATTGCACGATTGTGAAATATTTTATGCAATAAGTATTTTCATTTATAAGAAAGTAATCTCTGAGTTATTATTGACAGTTATTTATTTACACCACAACCAAGGCTAGACTTCATGGAGAAAAGCGATATACCAGCAACACCAGAGCACTTACAAGAACTCAACCTGACGACTGACAACAGACAGTGTTAAAGGTATTGCCACAGAGACTTAGGGTTGTGTAGATTTTGTGCACTCTGAGTATCAGAATGATGATTTCCGGAAACAGTGAGTGTCTGGTCACATTTTGAAGGGCCTGTCACTAGATGAAGATAAAAGTGTAGCCACTGAGACTTAGGGTTAGCGTGGCGATAGCCTGGTTATATTAATTGGTCCCATGAAGCAGGATTGCACCCCCCTACCCCACCCCACCCACCTGACATGGTTACAGCAAGCCCTTAATATGGAAAAATCACAAAGCGGGCATATATAAGAACAAGCTTCTACCAATCTGTGAACTTCCATGTGTTTTTGAAATAATGATGACAACTTGGTTTTCTGCATGTATGACAAGGTTGAAACACAACACTTACACATTACCATGGAACTGCTTTTCTTCAGACTCAAACCGTCATTAGTGGACCAGCTGAGACATTATAAATACTTTCAATTTGAGCAAATAATTTTTTCACTTCTACAAAACTTTAATAATGAAAATTAGACATTTACTTTTTGTATAATAATTTCCAACAAGCAAATCATGGAAATTCAGTATTTGTTTTTTGTTTTTTTTCCATTGAAATTAAACTTTTTGAAATCTCAAAATTTTATGAAATGTATGAATTCTATGAAATGTCAAAACTTTATGAAATGTATGAATTTTAGATGATATTTTCATTTGATGGCAAGAATAGAAATAATTTTTGCATTTAGATTTATTTTGAATAAATCGATTTGTAATCACATTTTTTCAATACAAAGAAATATTCAAGTTAAAACAAATTTTGTTAAATTTATAGAGATGTGTTCAATTTCTGATTTTACACATTTTGATTAAAACTTTAAAACTTTTGTAATTAAATTGGGAGGAAATCAGTTGTTTAACTGCTATTACTACTGCATCGGCTTTGGATGAATTACATCTCTTTGCTTTAGAATATACGCGTTGACAGCATTATGATCATGTTGCTGAACTAAGGACAAGATAAGCACAATCATTACAGAAATAGATTTTAATTGAGATGAATATTTTTTGATATCAAAGGCAATGAATCATGAGAAGTTATGGAAACAAATATTTTTAGATCCAATATGGAGTTTGTTTTATCAAAAATAATGATTTCTATACAGGTTCTAAGGAGACATGTATGCATACCGGCTTAATAAGGGCCTTCATATTCGTTTAATAGGGACCATACACTGGTTTAATGGAAATATTCATATTTGTTTAATAGGGAATCTTTACACTAGTTTAATGGGGATCTTTATACTGGGTTAATGGGAATTTTCATACTAATTTAATGGAGATCTTCATATAGGTTTTATAGGAATTTTTATACTAGTTTAATGGGCATCTTCACACTGGTTTAATGGCAATCTCCATATAGGTTTAATAGATATTGTATACTAGTTTAATATGAGCCTTTATATTTGTTTAATGGGGGTCTTTATACGGATATAATCACGATATCTATTCAAAATACAACTTGTAAGTGAAAATCAGAGTGCATCATTGAAACAAAAAGCAAAATCCCAATGAATTTATGTAAAAAAGCTGACATGAAAATTGATTTGCCGCCATGTCATCTCAGCAGAGTCGATGCTGTACAACTATGAACTCAATGCTGGTGGCGTTTGCATATTGCAAAATAGTGGTAAGTGATTTCACCTGGTTTTACCAAGAATGATTTAAAAATAACAACTCTGGAAAGGCTCCAGCCTCATGACACAGTGTGAATAGAAAAGGAGGATCAAACATGTGACATTGTAGAAACTTTCAAGTTAGTCACAAATCAAAGCTGGTTGGATATCGTTCACTATCTCAAGTTAATTCAAATTCACTAAACAATGGCATAAATTTTATACACGTTTTTATCACAAATCTATACATGAATAAGTCAACAAAAATTGAGGAAAAAATAAGTTTAATTTTGACTGTACTTTTATAACTAATAAAAGAGTAAACAAAAGAATTCCATCTAAAATAAAATTCACAATCCTTTCTGTAATTCAACCATATTTCATACAAATAGCCTTCACTCTATGCCTGTCTTGGTCACCCAGTTTTAATCATAAATGTCCAACAGTCTTTGCTTTATCAGCATTTAATGATACACTTTAGCAATCATTTCATCAGCAAGTCTGATTCTGAATAGAGTTCACAATCACTCGATATTAACCCTCAAGATTATTTCTATGAGGTTATCTCAAACATAATGTCTATCAGGTAAATGCTAACAAATTGTGCATAGGTGATAAAAATGGGTTTATATTGTTGTCTTTTTTAAGTAATATTTAATGAAAAGCCATTTTGACTTAAAATCTATTTAGTACAACGCATGTATTCGGAAAAAAAAAATATGTCTGAAATGTGTAAATGTACTAGAATGATCGATAGTTTAACAAAATGAAGTCTTACAGAACCAGAAGTGTTGTTATATTATCCATGCCACCATGTTCTTTTTTTTTGTATCACTCAAGATGAAAAATGTGTTCAAACGCCTTTTTTTTCTATTACTCTGTCATACCAAATTCATTTTAATTCCAAAACGTTTTTAATGGCATAATCTTGAAAAATATATATCAATGTCTATATAATAATTTTAATTTAATTTTTTTAAGAAACTGTTTAATCTTAAAGTCATCATTTATCGCCATAAAAATAATTATTATTCCTGAACTGGAAAAAGCCATTACTATTAAAATCAGAAGCAGTGTCAAGAAAGAAGAGTTATTGATAATTTTGCAGTTCTTATCCAGGTGTGATTATCTTTGAACAGTGATAAAATAAAGGCTGTTGGATATCCATGACTGAAACTTAGTGGACAAGTCAGGCATAAATTAAACTTTATGTGTACTAAATATTGTTTGGTGACAGAAAAGATCTTGAATTTTATTAACAATTCCATGGGTGGCATTTAATTTAGGTCATCCTGTAAAAAAAAATCTTAGCTTAAATGCTATTTTTTATTTAGGTCTTATAACTTATACTAAAATGCAAAATATATTTTTTTTCTATAATTGAAATGAAACAGTTGTTTTTTTTTAGCTGCACTTGTTTATAAACTTTTAGTGAAGAGATGGTTAAGAATCTCAATTTTTTTCAATGCTTAAGTCATTTACTACATCTTAATTCAAGCATATTTTCACATCACAAATAAAAAACTAACTTTTAAATCCAATTCTAGAACTTACTTTATCAATTTCGTCTATTTTGATCTGACAAGTTTTTTTGTCTTAAAAACAAGTTCAATAAAAAATAAGTTTACAATTTTTAGGTTCTTTGGGAGCCAAAAAGAAAAAAAAAATCACTATTTATATTTTCTGAATTCTGCTTTTGCAATTGATTGTTGATGCACTGCATCTGGTCCATCAGCTAGGCGAAGGATCCGTGCCCAGGTAAACATATTAGCAAGAGGTAAATCAGAATGAAGACCAGCAGCACCATGAGCCTGAGAAAAAAAACAAAAAAATTTTTTTTAATAAAATAAAAATTGTTTGTAACATGAATTTAATTACATGGAATTTCCAACCCATCTATATGCTAATTAGTTAATAACCACCTATATGTTAATTAGTTAATACCTAGTTTGTTTTTTTTAAGTTGAATTTTCGAGAAATTTTTTAGATGAATTTTCAATTTTCAACTCCAATTTTTAAACCAAGTTTACAATACCAGTTTTTCAAACTGCACTTTCGATACAGGTTTTTGTGACTGAATTGTTGATATAAATTTGGAGGTTGAACTTTCAATAGCAGATTTTTACATATTTGAGATTGGATTTACAATATTGTTTTCTTTGGAACAAATTTATAATCTAGGATTGTAATTTTAAAATTACAATTTTGTATTTTATTTCAACAGATTGCGAACAAAGAAAAGCTGCTTAGAATTATGAGACTCACTTGAATTGCCCGGTCAATCACACGAATGGCCATATTAGGAGCAGCAACTTTAATCATAGCTATTTCAGCTGCAGCCGCCTGTAAAGTTGCAGAAGAAAGAAAATGGAATTCATTTCAAACAGAAGAAAATATACTTTACACATAGCAAATACATATGCACACAGGAGAGTTTGAATTATCTACTAGGCAACATCATCAAGTGTCTTCAATCTCTCTGTACAACCTAACAAAGATACTTCAACCTGTAAGGAAACCTTGATCAAATATTCAAAATAACATAGTATTCAAAGCTCAAATAAGATCCCCATGACACAACTATACACTGGTTCATACGAGAGATGGTGGAGTGAGTGTGAGTATGTTTGTTTAATGGCATTTCAACCTCTATGGGTCATTTAATGTCAAGAAAAGGTTTGTTGATATAGAAAATTTTCAATTTATTATAAAGACGGTTTAAATTTCTTGCAAAGTTTATCTTCAGAAGCAAGATGTTTTAAATTTCCCGAAAAGTTTGTTTTCAGAAGTAAAAAAGTTTGTTTTTCTAAAGTAAAATGTTATTCGTTTAGTTTACAGGAGTTTGAATAAATGTGTTTCTTAAGTACTTTACAATTTGTTGATGCTCCACTTCTTGGAATATTTTTCCAATGCTTGCTATTCCAAAATATTTCTTTAGAGTGTGTTTGTGTCAGTAAATGTTTGATTGTTATTTGTTGATGTGCAGTTTGATGCTTCCTCTGCCTTGATTAGGTATGAATGAGTTAGTTTTGTGTGTCCGATCCGTATTCGGTTCAGTGCAATCTCCTTCTTCCCTTCAAAGCTTTTTGTTTTTCACTTCTGATTCTTGGCTGATGCTCATGCAATTTGTTCTGTGCACTTATTCCGTTCATTCAGAACTGCATGCCTGTGGAACTCTGTTCCGTCTGCCTGCTTCCCACCTGACTACAACTTGGATGTCTTCAAGTCCAACATTAACAAATTCCTAATGAACCGCCCCCTTAAGTAAACACTTCATCAAATCTCCACACTAACATACTGTACTTGCAATAACCCTTATCCCTGAGTGGCTTCCGGGCCTTGATAAGTGGTGACATCCATGTAAAAAAAAAAAAAATTCCATTCTTCTTGCCACCTGTTTGTCAGATATTCATTAATTTTTCTTTTCAGGTATTTGGATTTTTTCATTTGATGGTTTGTGGCTTCTCTAACCAGTTTGTCTGCTTTTACATTTCCTTGAATGCCAACATGGCTTCTTATCCAGGCTATTACAATTATTTTACCTTTTTTGATTATTTCATTATAATCCTGTATAATTTCTGTGATAAAAGGGTGTTTAGTTTTTCCCTATTCAAGGGCCATGATACAGGATAGGGAGTCTGTATATATGATGAACTTTTGTTTGTTATTGTCTTTAATGTATTTGAGTGCCATTTTGATGGTTTGTAGTCCAGCTGTGTATATTGAAGTATCACTTGGTAGTCGTATTTGGTATTGGCTTTGCTCATTTGTATATGCTGTACCTGTTCCATTTATGGTTTTCTGTGTATATTTCTTTGTATTCTGCGTAGTTTTCTCTAAGTTCTCCGAAGTTGCTTCTGTTTGTTCAATTATTTGTATTGTTTTTCTCATATTTAGTGAGTGTTAGGTCAATGTTTGGTTTATTTAATGTCCATGGTGGCCTGTCATTTATTTTTTGTGTAATTATGTTGTCTGGTTTTTCATTGATTTGAAGTATTCTTTCTTTAATTCTGTGTTGAAAGGAGGGTATGCTTTTTGGTTTCCTTGAATAAAAGTTTATAAATTGTAGGTTGAAGATAGTTCCATATGTTGGGTTTTTAGGGTTGCTTTGCAGTTTTGTTGTGTACTGCAAAGCTAGTTTTTCCTATCTTAAATGTAGGGGTGGTTCATGGGTTCCTACATGCAGGCTTTCCATTGGTGAGATTCAATAGGCTCCCAGCCTTGATTCCATGTGGTCAGTAATTTTTTTAAGTAGGATTTGCAAATGGAGCTGTATATGACACAACCGCATTTGATGTGTATACGGTATACTTTGAGCAGTGTAGCCTGGTCTGCCTCTTCAGTCTTGTTTAGATATTATTTTTAAGATGTTTATTGCTTTTAAGCATTTTTCTTTTAAGTTGTTCTTTGAAGTTCAGTTTATTATCAAAATTGATAAAGATCTCCAGCTATGGTATAGCTGGAAATGTCTTCTCAATCATTAAATCATTTCTCTCTGATAGGTTCATAAGAGTAGTGGTTGATGGGAAGAAATCAGAAGCTCTCAGTATTAATGCTGGGGTCCCTCAGGGGTCCATCCTAGGCCTAACTCTCTTTTTGATCTACATTAATGATCTTCCAAATCACATCCTTACATCATTCATAGACATTCATGCTGATGACACTACCATCTATGGTAGCACATCTAAAACCGTAAACGACCAAGTTCTCTCTGATTTTCTCTCCTCTGATCTTCAGCAAATGGTACAATGGGGAAAGAGGTGGCTTGTAACTTTTAATGCATCTAAAACCAAGCTTTTATCTTTACATCATCAATGCTCTAATCCCCATCTGGCATAAATTGAAATGAATGGCTTTCGTCTTGGGAAGGCCTCATGTTTTGACAAGCTTCTGGGCTTGACCTTTACTCCTGATCTTAAATGGAACACATACATTAAATCCGTTGCCAAGGCCGCTGGAAAAATGGTGGGATCTTTCTATCGATCCGGTAAATATCTCACTGCTGATGCAATTCTCTATCTATATAAGAGCCAGGTATGTCCAAGGATGGAATACTGTTGCAACATCTAGGCAGGAGCTGCTAGAAAGGACTTATCCTGCCTTGATAGAGTTCAAAATAGACTTCGTAGCCTCGTAGGGGGATGTCCTTTTCTCTTCCTTGCAACCTTTTTCTAATAGAAGAGATGTTGCGAGTTTGTTTCTGCTTTATTGTTATTTTCATGGAAAGTGCTCGGCTGAGCTCCAATCTATGGTCCCCTCTCGACAGACTTTCACAAGAAACACCTGTCTAGCAGAAAACACTATCACTAATTTCCCCAACTCTTTATCTGTGCCTAAACCTAAACGTAGATTCCATGAACAAAGCTTCTTTCTTAGAACTGCATGCCTGTGGAATTCCGTTTTCCTGCTTTGCAGCTGACTACAATATGGTTGTCTTCAAGTCTAATGTAAACAAGTTTTTGATGAACTATTCCATATAAATTAACAAATTTACCAAACTTCCATTATTAATGATTACTACATTGTCCAATTTCTACTGTACACTCTTTAACCCTTATCCTCGAGTGGCCTCTTGGCCTTGATAAGTGGTGATGCCTATGTAAAAAAAAAAAAAAAAGGTTCCTAAGAATTTGATATGTTGTACTACTGGTATTAGTTGTCCATCTAGTTTGAGCTGTGGGTCAAGGTGGTAAATTTGTTTCCGACAAGTAGACAAATGTGATTTTGCTTTTGGTATTTTAAATCCATTTTGATTAATCCAATGGTCTATGTTGTTGCGGCCATGTTGCATTTGTCTTTCAATAGTTGGCATGTTTGGTGATGAGCTGGTTATAGAGAAGTCATCAATGAATAGTGTTTTTTCAAATCCCACGTTAACAGTTTTAATTATATCATTGATTTTAATTACAAATATGGTGATGGATAGTACACTACCCTGTGGTCCCACTGTTTCTTGTATATATTGGTCTGATATTATGTTCCCAAGCATGCTTTATATGTTCTGTAAGACAGGAATTCTTGGATAAACATTGCTAGGTTTTCTGATTCCCATATTATGAACATCAATACATATGTAAAATTGAAATAGCTTAAAATATTTCAATATTGGTATACATAGAAAGAGTTTGATAAGCTAAGAAAGAATCTTTTTAAATTTTTAAATCCAATTAAAATTAAGGAAGTTATGACTATTTTTGTGCCTTGCACGTTTGGATATTTTTCCCTCTTTAAGACCATATGCGTTTTGTCACATTTTTTGCACTACTTTTTCAGTAAAAATGCTATATCTTTGTTAAAACACAAGATTAACCAATGTGTGTGAGCTGCGGCATTGTTAACTATGGAAATAATTGTATCTTCTCTCATTCTAAAAATTCTAACATCATACATATATGTGTGTGCGTGTGGGGGGTGTATATAATCTCCACAAACATATATATATTTAATAAAACGATACATAGATATGCACATGTAAAATTCAATTGTTTTTTACAACAAAACTTGATTACAATTTATATATTGTCATTAATTAAACAGTTGTTGCAAGTTTACCTTATTCCCTACAGTGTCCATCATGTGGGCAGCTTTTAGCACCAACAGTCGCGTTTGTTCAATTTCTAAACGAGACTCGGCAATTTCTGACTGAATCGTTCCTTGCTCAGCTAAGAGTTTTTGGAATGCTGTACGACTTTTCACCTGCATTAGAAAAAAGAAATCTAATAAACAAAATGAAAATAAAATACATCATGAATCCACAAATTCTGTAAATGTTTCTGGAGGATAATCACATAATGGACTATGGAATCAGCTGTGTGATGTTTAAATCCAACTAACTCTATAGAAATGAGACGCATTTCTGTATAATACTAGCAGGCTACCCCATGCTGCCGGTCAAAAGATACACTTAAATATGATATTTTTATTCATGCAGATTACATGTCTAAACAATCTGATATTAAAACTGATATATAATAGTGAGATCAAAACTAAAAATATATATGACTTGGGTGTCATCAGCTAGAATCAAAACCAAACATACAACTCTCCACCCTCAATCCTTAACATTTGAGCTACACCCATATTATATATATATATATATATGTGTGTGTGTGTGTGTGTGTGTGTGTGTACGAGCAGGCCGCCTGGCATTGCCTTATCATAAAATACACTTAAACATGCTATTTTGATTCATGCAGATTTCATATTTATTATTATATTATATTAAATCCAATATACAGTAATGATTTAAAAAGGTTTTAAAAAAAATGACTTATGCGTCACCACCTAGAATCGAAACTAAAATATTTAGCTTATGATTTACTTTTTCCTTTGATGTTAATGCTTGAGCTATGAAGACATGTTTGTTGAAAGGCTAAAAATCAAAACATGAACCAATAGCTATTACGTTACGCATGCATATTTGTAATCTCGTCGTTCGACCATCACTTGGCAAATTCCATTTTTTTTTTTTTAATTTTCACACTTTTGCACCAATTTTCCCCAGCTAAAACCCAAATATAAAATTTTGCATGGGTTCAAATACCCTATAAATTAAGTTTCATGTCTGTAAACCCAAAACTGACAGGAGTTTGGTGAGCAAAATTGTTTAAACAAAAATATATATACGCATACATAAATATACATAGAAAGAGGTTTGTGTTTACTATAACCTTTTTACACAAATACTACGCAAGTATAAATATTGTGGAATATCTGCATGAATATAATTACACATAATTTTAACTAAAGATGATCATCCCATAAGAAAACTAAAAACCTTAATAGGGAATTAATTAAAATGAATGCTTAAAAGAATATGCAAATTAGCTAGATTTTTTGCAGATCAATGCAATTCCATGGCCTATATATAACAAAGTTGTATTTTCATTTTAAATAAATAGAAAAAGGGTTTTTAATATATCAATACACAAAAAAAAAAAAAATTTATAGGAGTATAGATATAATTCACCTGTCATTCTATTTTAAAAAATGGATCACCCAATCATTGAAGACAAAATGCAGGATGTCAAGCAGGCATATAAGAACATCTATAAATGCACCTGTCATCCCTTTTTTTAAAAATGTGATCACCCGATCATTGAAGACAAGATGCAAGCAAGGTTTTATAATTATATAGATTAATATGCAATGAAAATTGTTGCATGAAAGGAAAAACAAAATCTTTTTTATATATGGTGCTACCAGATCAGGCTGTCCGAAGATATCAGCTTCCTGTCTTAAATGTACCAAACATCGATATAATTTTTTTTCTTTTCTATTTGTAAATTATTTGAATTATGTTCTACAAAGCCAAAAACAAAAAGCAACATTTTTCTCTACAAAATAACAAAACCAAACACCATGAGTAAATAGTTGAAGGAGATTAAAAAAAATAAAATTGAAGCATACAAACTTTTGCTAAAATGATTGAACCCAAAAGGGGTTGATATGCTGAAAAGCAAAAACAACTCAAACATCATGAATAAATGTTTGAAAGTACAAAAAACTTAAAGCACAAAACCTTTGTTAAAATTGCTGGATTCAGCATTCAATAACCTCAAAAGGGTTGATATACCGTAAAACAAAACAATCAAATCTTTTTTTATAATAAAAATGAAAAGATTTTTAATTACCTGCACTATCCCCATTCAATGGAAGAAAGTTTGACAGTGTTTAAGAATGAACAATATTAAAAGTGGAAAGTTTTTTGAGCACCAGAAAGTCTGTCAGCAATTATCTTCAAGTGAAGAACATCCAGTGGACATCTTTCCTTGTTGCCTACAGGGTTCTTTATGCTGACTGACTGTGTGTGATTCCGAAAAGGGCTGAAATGGTTCTTTACAGAACAGATGAACTCAATACGCCCTATAAGCTGATTGTAGTCAAATTGTCTAGCAAGGACATTTCTCCTTGAGAGTAAAAGTCTTTATAACTGCTGCAACCCTATTTATACACTAAGATGGTGTATGCACCTCCGAAAAAAATATGCTCATGTTGGAACAATTAATCAAAAATTTTAAAATTTCTGCCCATTTTTCCATACAAGAAATTATTCATTTAATTGCTGTTTTTTTTTTTTTTTTTTGTATAAAACTTAATTTTCCATTTCTGATACTGATGATTACTTGTGAACCCATGCATGCCCACTCAGCAGCCGCCAATGTGAGAGACGCTGACATGGCCAGAAGAGAAGATGAAAGACAAGAAAACCATAGAAATAGCATTTGAGTCAGTGTTTACAGTAGAGCGAGAAGGAGATCATTGCTATTTACTTTCATCAAAATACAGTAAGAATTTTTTTTTTTAAACTGGTTACAAAATGAACTAACCCGATGAATCATCAACTCGAGAGCTCGCTCAGACATCCCAATCAGACGCATACAGTGATGAATTCGTCCAGGCCCCAGTCGACCCTGCGCAATCTCGAAACCACGTCCTTCACCAAGCAGGAGATTAGATGCAGGGACCCGCACATCTTTAAACATCAGTTCTCCATGGCCACCTATTGAGAAAAAATGAGATATTTGAAAAGTACAGTGTGATGAGGATTTTGTGAATTTTTTAAATGAAATAATCAAAATTATTCATACTATTTTGATTATTTGGAATACTGTTCTCATGTTTTATTGTGTCAGCTGATGTAACCTCCGACCTTATTTAGGTGTATCTGGTTGAATCAGGAATTTTTCTGTTAAAATCGGGAATCTGTGCAGAATTTCTAATGCAAGGACTCGTGGCATAATGGGTAAAGTACAAAATAAAATTCAATTCTTATTGACACTCTTTCTGAAGGACAAAGTTTAATTTTCAGTGCAGATGAAACTAAGAATACAATTATGAATTAAGACTTTTACCTGCTCTTGGTTGATGGAACAAGAACATGCTACCCTCATGGATTAAATAAAAGGGTTCAGTTTTAAATTCTGTACAAATTTGCGAATTTGACAGAAAGATTCCAGAGTTCAACAAGATACATTTGAAGATACATCAAAACAAAACATGAAGATCAGAATTTACATTGGTTGAAACGTTGCCCGAATAATGCACAAGATGAAAACAGTAGTCTGAATATCAGGAAAAATATTGGAATTGTCCCATCACTAATGGTGACGAACACCTTGCTTAAGGGTGTCCTATTCATGTTACAGGTGTTATTCATTACTGAGTTTTGAGAGAAATTGAATGATAAAAATAACTAAAAGTGAGAGAAATGGAAGAGGGAGAAGAAAGAGAATGGTAAGTAAGAGAGCAGAAGGAGAGAGAGTCTATTATGACATCACAAAGTATTGAGAAATCCTTTGCTTTTGTGAAAATTGTACAGGTCAAAAAGTTGGTGTTTTGTATATTGCTTTTGTTACAGTTGTTTAAAACAGTGAGCCTACTGAAATATTTTGCTATTTATTTATCAAATAATTAGTTATCAGCCGTAGTAAGGATTGAACCTTCAACCTCCAGAAGATCGTAAATTAGAATTGATTGATAACAGGATAACATTAAGTGTGAGTTAATGTGAGCAATTCTAGCATGAATTTGGGCAGCCTTAATCTTGACTGGATGTTTTGTACTGACTTTTATTGCAAGGGGTGTTCCAAAAGTAAGACCTATTTTTTTAACTAAAAAACTAAAATGCTGAAGAGCTATGAAGATGGGAGTGGTACTATTAAAACGAGCAACCTATTGTGTAATTTTTTTTTTTTTTAATTTTAATTATAATACTCATCTTCTAGTTGTTGTTTTCACGACATTTCCAGGTGAGCGTGGAGCTAGAGGTAGCGGTTTCGATCCCACCCAAAGCCGGTTGGTTGATTGTTTTTGTTTTACAGCATATCAACCCTTTTCGGGTTATTTAATGGCGAATCCAAAGATTTTGAAGAAAAAATTTTTAATAGAATATATTTGTTGTTTTCAAGTCCGTTTCTATTCAACCCATAGTTGGAATCCTAACAGGTACTACCACTCCGGGTCAGAGTGGACCTGGGAGTAATGGTAATTAAAGGGTGGCTCCACACTCCCAAAGCCCACAAGCTGGGGCGTCACCACTGGATATAGTTTAAGGTCATATCCAGGACCCCCATTGAGGGACTTTTACCCTCTGCAGGGGGGCAGTCGGTATATTCTAATGCCCCACCGACAGGGCCCCCAAAGCCCGTCAGAGGATTAGTTGACCAAACCGTGTTGAGATGACAATGGCTATTGAAGGCAGCAATTGCTGCGGATGTAGTTGGAGGATTCGACATTCCTATCCCGTCGCGGTTAACCTGACGAAGGCCAGAGGAATAATTGGCCGAAACGTTGTGAAAACAACAACTAGAAGATGAGGATAATAGTCCAAATAATTAAAATAAAAAAAATTATACAATTTATTCGTCTGCAAAATAATTCCAAAACTAATTCAATAATACAACCTATTGTGCTCCAAAATTTATTTTACTACATAGTCATTACCATTCTCAATGTACTTTTGCCAGCCTCTTTAATGCCTCAGTCATAAAAAGTTCAGAGTGTATTTTATCACTTATATCTGTTGCCACTTTGAAATCGACGAACCCATCTCCTGACTGTGCTGACATCATCTGAATCGGCTTCATAAACATTCAACAAGCACCAGTAAATGTTTATTGGTTCAATTTTTTTCTGCATGGAGGAATTCAATAACGCATCTCAGCTTCTGACACACATTCATGACAAGGGTTGCTTTCTTAGCATCTCACACCTTCGATATCTCTAACAGAAAAAAGAGGAAACTGTCAGGTCATGAACGCATAAGTTCAGTCATCATAACAATGTAATTAGCAATCACTTCTATTCCATTCAGAAGGAATAAAAATAGGAGGCATTACTTTTGGAAAGTCCCTCATATATAATATTTTTTAAAATAAATATTAACAATTATTTTTATACCTACAGGTACTAGCTTACACAATCATCAGTGTGGGAAGTGATAACTGCTGGTCAGGAGATTCAAACCTCCGTTACAAAGTCACCCTTGAATATTATTTCATGTATACATCTATAATATTATAGAGAAATATATTATCTATAAATTTTCAATACTGAAAAGAGCTCAATATACAAATAGAGCCGGGTAGTAACATATGAAAATATATTTATGGCAAACTTATGGCAAATTTATGGCATTTTTTGCCAGCCATCTTGCCTGTTTTCCAGAAAGTCTAGCTGATGTTAGCAACAAGCAAGGAGAAGGCTTCCATCAAGATATCAGCGATATGGAAGTTTGCTATCAAGGTCGTTAGGATGCCACCATGTTTGCAAGCGTGATGATGCCAGGATCCCCTATATATTTATGGCAAACTGGGTGCAAATATGAGCATCAAGTTACATTTTTTGCACAGCCATCTTGCCTGTTTTCCAGAAAATCTAGCTGATGTCGGCAACAAGCAAGGGGAGCGCTTCCATCAAGACATCAGTGACATGGAAGTTCGCTATTAAGGTCGTTAGGATGCCATCATGTTTGCAGACTACTGTTGGTCTATCAAGCGTGATGATGCCACACCCCGCCCCATTCTAAAAATGTAAAAGTCAATTTATGAATAAATAACGTCTATGCTTAGCATTTTTACAACTTCAAGCTTTAATTGTGAATATTTTGGTGTGATTTCATGAATATGTGTCTTTAAAGTTACATAAAAAAGATTGTTTCTTAGATCTGCCTGTTTTTATTGTAGCTACCGGCTTCCTACAGAGGCGGAGGGGTATACCATAGCAGAAAAACGAGACCTGATAGAAAAAAAATGACAGCATTTCTGGAATCAGCGCCTTTAAATTAGGTAAAAACAGTTAAAACATTAGAGGCACCATGACAATTTTTTTTTTTTGTTGTTGGCCAGTGTAATTATTGTCGAAAATGTTAGAAATATAACAATCAAAATAAGAATAGCAGTTCAAATAACTAAAATAATACAAGTGTTTTCAATCAACTCAAAAATTGTGAACATAATACATTTGATTTTTTTTTAAAGAGAAAATGTATGTGCTGTATGATAAGTGACTCACCTGGTGCATCATCATAGCCATAAACATTGAGCGGACGGAGGACAGAGACACCTGGCGTATCCATAGGAACTAAAATCATGCTCTGTTGTTGGTGTCGCGGCGATGTTGGTGATGTTTTTCCCATAAAGATGCAAATCTTACAGCGTGTATCTAAGGCTCCTGAAGAATTTAAAATCAAACAATAAATTCCAGTTGACCAAAATATTCATGTACATTAATATAAGTTTTCTTGAATATCAGGTGACCAATCCAAAAATGGTCGCATATGGAATCATTAATAAAATTCACAATCCTTTCTACAATCCAACCATTATTTTTTTTTATTATGTTTCACTATCACTAGTAAGACCAAACTGTTCGCCAACACAAGCATTCTGATGACAGTTTTCTGAGCCTTACTATTTCCGTGCTGGCTTATGACAAATTTGAAGTGTTTTGTTTGTGACACAATCACAAGAAAATTGATGTACAGGGCCAATGGACTCCCTTTATTCAGTTTAGTTTTTCAACAAATTATTCTCTTACCCAGACGTATGGAGTTCCCCAAATCATGAAATCTCATCTACTCCGTGCCTGTATAATAACCCTCCAGAGTATCATTGGAAGGAGGTTAACAGAAGCGTTCATCTCTTTGAGCTTATATACATACCTACTTACATACAGCACCTAATATTCTCAAATCATCACTGATCTAGTACTAACCAGGTTGAACGATGTGTCAATGTGATTATGCCACATATATAAATAAACTATAGTTTATGCTTGACTTGTCCACCAAGTTCCAGTCATAAATGTCTAACAGTTTAATTTTATTGTCATTCAATCATAAGCACACCTGGATGCAGCATGCAAAATTATCAATAATTTTGAGATGCTCCTCTTTTGGTACTTCCCTTATTTCAGCTGTGATAACTCTTCTCAGTTTAGTAATAGTCTGGAGATTGTTTGCATAGACACTGTTGACATCCATCTGTTTGAAGAGACAATGGAGTCCATTGGTGAATTGCAGTGACTGCTATGACAGTGCCAGCCTATCCTGGATCGACATGCTCTGTTGCTGATACCACAGATGTAGGTAGTCTGGTTTTTTTTTTTTTTTTTTTTTTTTTTTTTTGCAAAAACTTTGTTGCAGCCCTCTGTTGTCTATGCTCTCTCCTCTTTCTCTAATGTTGGTCTCATCTCCTCACTCCTCTTGGAGTGAGTCTTTACAGCTTTTCTCCAGCAGCTGTGGTATTCATGTCACAGACTATCAGCCTGTTGAGTAAATGCCATGTCTTGATGTCTCACTTGCAGACATCCCTGTAGTGTAGGACAGGTCTTTCTGCTGGTTTGGAGCAGATGGGGGCTCACCATGAAGAATATCTGTTGGGACATTATCTTTGAGATTACCCCACAAATAAAAAATCTTATCAATCAAACAATTTAACCTTAACCCAACTTTACTCTGCCCCAGGGGAAAATTTCCTCGTTTTATCTCAATCAGAATTTACACAAAAGAAAACTCATTTGCATAAAAAGACTTTAGTTACTGCACGAAAATAAGATAAGATTGTGGATTCACACAGTGGTTGCTACACTTCGTCCTGATCTCCTGATCACACATGATGAAAATATTCTAAACTCTAAAAAAATGGATTTTATGTGTAATTTATTTCTTTTTCAGAATTTTTTATAAGTTATAAAATTGCAAAAATAAGTTGAACATGTAAAATAAAGCAAAAAAAGGTGAAACATCACACTGTCCAAATATTTCTTTCCAAGAAAGTTTGCTTCTCTAAGGGCTACAAAATCTTCAAATCTAATATCAATAAACATTTGTCCTCATGAATCATAAAATTTTATAATTTTCAAGCCTTTCATATTATTCGTGATCATTCAGCAGTCAATCGATCAATCTTATTGACTTATCTCCGAGTGGCCTTTAGATTCGATAACTTACTTTTAAATATCAGATATTTGAAGGGTCTGAAGAAAACGTACATAAAAAAATAGTCCAAATACAAACGGCAGCTAATACAGGCATCCGAGAATCATAGGAAATAGTCGAAGGGAGATAACTCTAACCAAAGTAATAACTGACTACAGGCAAACAATATGCAAAGAAAACTTGAAAGAAAAATTTCATCAATATCAAGTTTAAAATTGAAGAAGCAATACTAATACTTCAGTTAATTGCTGCTGATGTTGTTAATAGTTTGGTCGGTAGTTGAAGATGAGTTCACAGACACACAAGGAAGAGTTTCTTTGAGGTGAGGTCGTTTGTAGTATTACTATTACAACTACTCAGCCGATCTGGACAAAATTTTGTATGGACCATTCTTTTGATAACGTGTAGCGAATTAAATAATTAAATATCATGGTATCTTTTTAAAAGAACTGATACATGCACATAAGTGTCAATAATATGAATGTACTTGGTAAAATCCTAAACTATTGAATTTAGCATTATTAATTATGGAATATATATTCTAGGCAATAAGGTGGGTAACATGGGTACATTATTTTTTTTTTGTAAAACTTATATTTAGAGGGAGCACCAAAAACATAATATACATTCACAAAGAAAGTAAAAAATTAATATTTAAAACTAATTCAATACTTATTTTTAATACCCATCCTGGGGCTAGTATTCTACTAGTGTGTATATATATACTACACCGATGAAGACTGAAGGATCGGTCAAAAATTATGTACCTGTAAAAAAAGTTTTTTTTAATTATTTTCATATTATTTTGTATTCCTGCACGTCACCAATTGAAAACGAATAAAGAGAAGCTTTTATACTTTTCGTATTCGTTTTTATACATTTCCATTCATATATATATATATATATATATATATATATATATAGTAAGTTATAAAATATTCAGTGTAGCTAAATCGCCATATATATTTTACATCTGCGGTAGATCTAGTAGAACAGAAACCATATTGCATGTCATTAAGAAGGTTATTTCTGCTGAGGTGGTTGACTACTTCTTTATTTAATATGGATTCCAGCAACTTACTCGTGACACACAGGAGACTTATTGGTCTGCACTGAAAGCAATTCCCCTAAAAGTTCGAAATTTTTGGATTCCGATTAATCATCCCAACACAAATATATATATATATATCACTTCAAATGTACACATGGCGACATAACAAAATGTTGGAAATAATTATGGAATTGTTGAAAACACAATGTGAGACAGCAAACCAGCAACCTGTTACAGTCAAGGAACCAGTAATTCAGTTTCACAAAGAAGGTGAATGCACTGTGAGGAAGGAGAAAACTTCTGATGTGAAGCTGCTGAGTGGAGCCAATTGCTTGAAAATTTCTGTGGATCTCACATAATCCAAACAGAAAAGTAGCCAGACATTGTAGCATGGTCCAATTCAAAGAAAAGTATCCTCCACATAGAATTTTGGGAGAAAAAGCAGGAGGAGCACACAAATGGAAGAAAACCGATATGAGACATTGCATGTCGACTTTGTAAAAAAAGGTTGGAGATGCCATGTGATTCCTATTGAGGTTCGTTGTTGTGAATTTCTAGAACACTCAGTCATTTCGTTTCTTATGAAAATAAACTCATGGGCCACAATCTGAAAGTTGCCTCTGATCGTCTTAAGAACACAGCTAAATATGCATCAAGCTGGATTTGGTCGAGAGCGAAAAGATTCAGCATGAACAGCTTCCGTACATTTATATCCGATCTACCTCTGCATTCCATGTTTAAAAAGGATGTGTCCTCTATAGTAATAGACCTGACGGAATGGTTAATTGTAGGTATTGAACGTTTCATACCCTCGAAAAAGTTTCAGCAAAAACCTAACAGCCAGCCATGGTTCTCTCCAGAATGTGCTGCTGCCATTGCGCACAGAAATCACTTTTTCCACTGTTTCCAACGTAATAGATGTATAAAAACTAAAGCCGCTTTCAGGACTGCCAGCAACCATTGTAAGAAAGTAATAAAGAATGCAAGAGAGTTGTAGCTGAGCAGCGGCTTGGTTCCCACCAGTTTTGGCAAATAGCAAACAGAATCATGAACAGAAGCGTGTGCTCCATCCCAACTATTATCAATGGACCTGAGGTAATCTCGTCAGCATCAGACAAAGCCAAACTCTTTGTCAAGAACTTTGCAGATAATTCTACCCTTTGCGATCAAGGCCGCCAACCCCCAATATTTCCTCCTGTATCAGAAAACACGCTATGTGATATACGTATATCTGTACGTGATGTTGCCAAGCTAATCAAAAACCTTGATTCCAGTAAAGCAACTGGCCCTGACGGTATTCCAATTATAGTACTCAAAAAACTTCAACCTGAACTAGCGCCCATACTTACAAAACTGTTTAAACGTTGTCTTAAGGAGAATAGTTTCCCATCTCCCTGGAAAATTTCATCAGTATGCCCTGTATTTAAGAATTCAGGTGATCGCTCATCACCCTCTCAGTACAGGCCAATAAGTCTCCTGTGCGTCATGAGTAAGTTGCTGGAATCTGTGTTAAATACAGAAGTAATCAACCATCTCAACAAAAATAACCTTCTTAGTGACACTCAATATGGTTTCCGTTCTGCTAGATCTACAGCAGATGTGCTTACAGTTATATCTCATAGGATTAGCAAATCTCTCGACGGAGGCAACCTTTCTAGGGCAATTGCTCTTGACATATCTAAGGCCTTTGATAGGGTATGGCATAAAGGTTTACTTCATAAGATCTCTAGCTATGGTATTGCTGGAAATGTCTTCTCAATTATTAAATCATTTCTTTCTGATAGGTTCATAAGAGTAGTAGTTGAGGGGCAAAAATCAGAAACTCACAGTATTAATGCCGGTGTCCCTCAGGGGTCCATCCTGAGCCCAACTCTTTTCCTGATCTACATTAATGATCTTCCAAATCACATCCTTACATCATTTGTAGACATCTATGCTGACGACACTACCATTTATGGTACCACATCTAAGACAGTAAACGACCAAGTTCTCTCCAATTCTCTCTCCTCTGATCTTGAGCACGTAGTACAATGGGGTAAAGAATGGCTGGTTACTTTTAATGCATCTAAAACCAAGCTTCTCTCTTTACATCAACATTCTAATCCACATCTGACATCAATTGAAATGAATGGCTCTCGTCTTCAGGAGGCCTCAAGTTTTGACAAACTTCTTGGCTTGACCATTACTCCTGATCTTAAATGGAACACGTACATCAAATCTGTTGCCAAGGCCGCTGGAAAAATGGTGGGATCTTTCTATCGATCCGGTAGATATCTCACTGATGATGCTATTCTCTATCTATATAAGAGCCAGGTACGTCCAAGGATGGAATACTGTTGTCACATCTGGGCAGGAGCTGCTAGAAAGGACTTGGCCTGCCTTGATAAAGTTCAAAATAGACTTCGTAGCCTCGTAGGAGATGTCCTTTTCTCCTCCTTGCAACCTTTATCTCACAGAAGAGATGTTGCGAGTTTGTCTCTGATGTATCGTTATTTTCATGGAAAGTGTTCGAATGAGCTTCAATCTATGGTCCCCTCTCGCCAAACTTTCACAAGAAACACTCGTCTAACAGTAAACACTATCAATAATTCCCCCCACTCTTTATCTGTGCCTAAACCTAAACGTAGATTCCATGAACAAAGCTTTTTTCTTAGAACTGCACGCCTGTGGAATTGTCTTCCGTTTTCATGCTTTCCGGCTGACTACAATATGGTTGTCTTCAAGTCTAACGTAAATAAGTTCTTGATGAGCCGTTCCATATAAGTTATCAACTTTACCAAATTTTCATTACTAATGATTACTATAATGTCCAATTTCTACTGTACACTCTTTAACCCTTATCCTTGAGTGGCCTCTTGGCCTTGATAATGTGGTGATGCCTATGTAAAAAAAAAAAAAAAAAAAAAAAACAGACGTTATAATTTCTCCTTGTTGATCTGGGTTTTTTTAATATCCTGCTTGGCTGATGAGGACAGGGTATCGCACATGCTTTTACATATTGTATGATAAAATTTGTAATAAAAAGAAAATTATACATATATATATATATATGTGTGTGTGTGTGTGTATGTATGTACACACTAAAATCAATACATAATTTATTATGTATACTCACTAGAAATTCTCACACAAGTCAGCATTAGAAATTACTAACTGATATCATCAGTGGTGTTCCTTGGATTCTTGGTAATAACAAGCTCCTTAGATTTCTAGTACTCTCAATTTCTTTGCATTATCACAACAATTACTTCTATTGATTTCTCACTGACAATGATCATTAGCCTTCACCAGGATTTTAGTGGCATTCCAGTACTTTCTGCACTCATCTCTTCTGTTTTTTCATCATCCTTGACAGTGTGATATTAGTTGAGGCTGATACCTTTTTAAGAGGTGAGGAGATGGAGACATAATTGCAGAGTTCAGTGTACTGCTTTTAGCAGGCAGTCGTGTCTCTTGTATTCTTTTGGGGGGCTAGTTTGCTGTATTCACTTATGTGGTTTATCGTTTCGTCTCTTTATACACAGTCTACATTCACTGTCTTCTTTGGTTTTATCTATTTTAGCATAATGTTAGTTTTAATAACATTGTTTTGTCTGTGGTTGCTATATAAAAAGCTTTTTTTATGCAGAAAATGATACAAGGAGACTTTTGCTGAGAGTTTTATTTAGAAACAATTGACTCTTAGCTAATTATTTGGTTCTTAACTTCCTAATTTAATTGAAATGAGTGACGTACACAGAGAAGTATTGAGTCAACATTTTGCTTAGATTATCAAATTTTCTTCATTATCGGCCAACTTCTTCACACAACCCATGGCATACTTGCATTATTCAATGTCTCATGATTGGCTTCCAGAGACCGATCTGAAAACTTTTGTTTCTTTTGTGACGTCATTTGTCTTCATTCGATTTGTACCTTTGTTTTGTCTCTGCCTCATATCTCATCTTTACGTCACCTGTTTCTGGGAATGATTGCTTTGCAGATAGGGTTATCATTAGATGCATTAAGTGTGACCCTTCCCAAAGTGCCCACTAACTAAGTTCATCACAATTGACACAAAATTCCTAACATGAGAGACAGGTGCAACTCATTCAGCCTACACCAAGCAAGATAATTCAACAATGGATTTGATTTCCAGAATCTTATTGAAAGTTTTGTAGCTTGCAAATTTGTCACAGGTCAATAATTGGTTGATGCTGGTAGGGTTTTCTAAGTAAAAGAGTATGATGTTAGAAAGCCCCAAATCATTAATAAACCCATACCCACTACACTGATAATATGTTTTATTTCATCTCTATGATGTATAAAGCAGAAGAAAACCCATAACATTTTTATATAGCATAATCATGCTGACACTCCAATTCTCGTTAGATCACTAAAGTTAAACATCACTGGGCCCAACCAGTTCTAAAATGGATGACCATTTGGAAATACCAGATGCTGTATGTACTCTCCGCTTATCTCAGCATTGTTTCCAGTCATCCTGAATTTCTTCTTGCCACTCGAATCAAGCAATGCCAACTTGGAAGAAGAATGGTTAGAGATCATGCAACCTTTGCTTCACAATTCAGCACATGCCATCTATCATCCCACCAGCATGATCAGATAGTCTTCAGCAGACGAACGTCCATAATTTATTTTACAAATTGTACTACTACTAGTATTGGATCATAAATTTCTCTTTGATTAAGCAGCGATTTGTTTTGAAGAGGAATTTTATTTACTTACCAGACGTCCACCATTTATGCCCATTAATCACATAATGATCTCCATCTTTAACGATGGAAGACTGAATATTTGTTGCATCAGAGCAAGCCACCTAGAAAGAAAAAAAGAGCCAAGAAACAGATACTTAGTAATATGTTCACGTGTATTAGTTTGGTGCAAAAATAATATTGTGTTTTGACGTTCAAGTATATACAAAAAAAAACATTATTTTGCACCAACCAATACAACATATATAAAGTTCAATGCAATTTTGAAGGTTTTATTTGAGTTAATACTGGATGAATTGTGACTTATTAGTACGGCTGTGACAACAGCATATTCTTTTCATTGTTTTGACTCAAGTATATATCCGTTAATATCTTATATGTTTTTATATAGACAGATGTGGTTCTCAGTTGATTAAATGTGTCTAACTGTGTTGGATTGAGAGTCAAAAGAATGAAAAGAATATACTATTGTCACAACCCTACTTATGAGATCAACATTGGTACATTGTGTGCATATATATATATATATATATATATATATATATATATATAATGCTTATATATATAGTCTTGAAAATTTTTCGATCTTCAAAACTACATGAAAAAAACCTTTGAGTCCCAATGAAAACCTCCCTTAAAAATAAAACAAAAATGAAAATTTCCAGATATAGGATTTAGGTTTTTTATCCAGATTAATTCATTACTAATCTATTCTGTTATTAAAAATGCTCTTCATCTTTGCCCCAGAAAATGTATTTGTTATATACAAAACTATTATATTTTGTAAAATTCAAATGAAATTCTTAAATCTCATCGAAACCACTTCCCCATAACAAATCCCTTGCACAAAATTTTCAATAAAAATAACTTGCAGTTACTGTGAAAACTTAGAGATGATAATAAAAGCACATCATAAAGCACTAAAGAAAAATAAAATCAAATTGCCAGCAACAAAAATAAAAACACTATAAATAATAATAACGTAAACTCTAATAGCAATTACCTAACAGAAATAAAAAAATTATTAATGAAAGAAAAATTTGTAACTGTAGAACTTGTGCACTTACAACAAAATAAATGACTAATCAAAAGTATTGTTTACCAAGCCACTGTATGTGCAAAAGAAATCCTGATTAACAAGGAGTATTATATAGGTATGATTTCCTAGATTTCAAAACCAGTAATAAAGACCAAAAAAGCACATTCAGAAACAAAAAAAATGCAGATTAAAAACAGTACTTCTGACACATTACTAGAAGTTCGAAGAAAGCAGATATTCGACAATAGCTGAGTGGAAAATAATGACAGGTCATTACATGTAGAAATTTAGATGAACTGTATAGATTATGTCTAAATGAGAAATTTGAAATTCTAAACTTTAATGATCCCAAAAACCTATTAAACTGTAGAAGTGAAATAGCAAACAATTATATACACAGAATAAACTTTACTTTAGGATAATACATAAGTAAAAATAAAAATTATTAATAATAAAATGTTCTCCTGGAATGCACATGTTAAGATTAGCTTAAGTATTAATTCAACATATTCACAAAAGAAAAAGGTGTGTCATTGTATAGAAAATGGAACAGTAGGATAATCAGCAGCTGTCAGCCAAACCTTGTCCGAGTGAAACATGGCCGTTGGGTGATGAACACTTCAACTAACAGGTGGAAATGAAAATAAATCTGATAGTTAGCTACACTAAGCACCATGTAGATATATAAAAACATGAATTCTATACATTTTAGCCTGATGATTCCTTACAGGGATAAAACACAGAAGATTGTGTGTTGTCTTAAGGAGAATTGCTTCCCATCATCCTGGAAAATCTCATCAGTATGCCCTGTATTTAAGAATTCAGGTGATTGCTCATCCTCCTCTCAGTACAGGCCAATAAGTCTCCTGTACGCCATGAGTAAGTTGCTGGAATCTGTTAAATACAGAAGTAATCAACCATCATAGCAATAATAACCTTCTTAGTGACACACAATATAGTTTCCGTTCTGCTAGATTTACAGCAGATGTGCTTACAGTTATATCTCACAGGATTAGCGAATCTCTCAACGGAGGCAACCTTTCTAGGGCAATTGTTCTTGTCATATCTAAGGTCTTTGACAGAGTATGGCATAAAGGTTTACTTCACAAGATCTCTAGCTATGGTATAGCTGGAAATGTCTTCTCAATTAATAAATCATTTCTTTCTGAAAAGTTCATAAGAGTAGTAGTTGAGGGGCAAAAATCAGAAACTCACAGTATTAATGCTGGAGTCTCTCAGGGGTCCATCCTGAGCCCAACTCTTTTCCTGATCTACATTAATGATCTTCCAAATCACATCCTTACATCATTTGTAGACATTTATGCTGACGACACTACTATCTAGGGTACCACATCTAAGACCGTAAACAACCAAGTTCTCTCTGATTCTCTCTCCTCTGATCTTGAGCAAGTAGTACAATGGGGAAAGGAGTGGCTGGTTACTTTTAATGCAGCTAAAACCAAGCTTCTCTCTTTACATCATCAACGTTCTGATTCCCACCTGGCATCAGTTGAAATGAATGGCTCTCGTCTTCAGGAGACCTCAAGTTTATACAAGCTTCTGGGCTTGATCTTTACTCCAGATCTTAAATGGAACACTTACATCAAATCTGTTGCCAAGGCCGCTGGAAAAATGATGGGATCCTTCTATCAATCCAGTAGATATCTCACTGCTGATGCAATTCTCTATCTATATAAGAGCCAGGTACGTCCAAGGATGGAATACTGTTGCCACATCTGGGCAGGAGCTGCTAGAAAGGACTTGTCCTGCCTTGATAGAGTTCAAAATAGACTTCGTAGTCTTGTAGGAGATATCCTTTTCTCTTCCCTGCCACCTCTATCTCACAGAAGAGATGTTACGAGTTTGTCTCTGCTTTATCGCTATTTTCATGGAAAGTGTTAGACTGAGCTTCAGTCTATGGTCCCCCCTCGCCAAACTTTCACAAGAAACACTCGTCTAGCTGTAAACACTATCAATAATTCCCCCCCACTCGTTATCTATGCCTAAACCTAAACGTAGATTCCATGAACAAAGCTTTTTTCTTAGAACTGCACGCCTGTGGAATAGTCTTCCGTTTTCCTGCTTTCCATCTGACTACAATATGGTTGTCTTCAAGTCTAACGTAAATAAGTTCTTGATGAGCCGTCTCACTTGTTAACAAATTTACCGAATTTCCATTACTAACGATTACTATATTGTCCAATTTCTACTGTACACTCTTTAACCCTTATCCTCGAGTGGCCTCTTGGCCTTGATAATTGATGCCGCCTATGTAAAAAAAAAAAAAAAATGCTTAATTCCCATATATTTTCATAACTTTACTACCTAGTTTTAGAGACACATGAAATAATAAGAAATATTGTTGCTATCCACTTGGACTTCTGGAATTAAATTTTATTGGAATCATTCATGGATATATATATATACTAGCAGGTAGCAGGCTGCCCAGCATTGCCTGGTCTAGGATACACTTAAATATGATATTTTAATTCATGCAGATTACATATTTATTATTCTCTAGTGATTATTATATTGTACCCAATATACAGTAGTGATATCAAAAGTAAAAAAAACATGAGTTGGGTGCCATCAGCTAGAATCGAAACCAAAACATACAATTCTCTGCATATAAATTGTTAAAAAATAATGTTGTTTAACCTATGAATGCAGGTTTGTTTTAGTCAATTACTCCTGCCAAGGTCAACTGTTTTATTTTCAATTTTGACCCCCTAGCTAGAAACCAAAAAGAAAGTGTACTACAGATCCAAATACTCTAAATATTAAATTTCTACTCTATAAACCAAATATTCAGAGACGCATTTGGCAGAGACTTTTTGTACACACACCAACAAGGTCATATATATGGGGAGACAAATAGAAACATTAAAAAATTCCCTATACATATTTTAAATACACCCCTCTATCTAAACAAACATAATATAAAGAATAACCGAAAAGACTGAAACGAAAAATCACAATACTAAAATCCAAGAATCCAAAAAATAAATATCAAAATAGAATAAAAGCACCCCTACCCTTATTTCAGAAGAGCTGGTTCTCCCCCCCCCTCCTCACACATACACATTAGTAACGACCTTGGATCACAGTCATCTGCCTAGGGAAGCAAATAACCTCATAATACTATAAAACAGTACACACATTCTCAAACTAATAAAAGAAAGCACACACACACACACACCCTACCCTAAAGGAAAAGAAAAAAACACAAGCAGAAAGAGAGAGTGAGAGAGAGAAACACAACACAGGAGCTACCACAGCTGAGGTCAGTGGCCTCGACCCAGCCCAATAAAAGAGTAATAAAAATTGAACATTCCAATGAATAGTAGACACTTACACGCTTCCACCTCTTGGAAACACTTCAAATGAACTACGAAAATGCTATTTTTACATCTCCAACACATTTGAAAATAATTTCTGACGAGGACGCTTCACAGAATGTCTGAAACGCATTAAAAACGATTTCAATGATTTAAAAAACATTATTACAATGATCTAAACATAATTCTCAATGAAAAACCAAGACACAGAATAATAAAATAATGTTAAAAAATACACATTGTTGATGACTACCCCCTTATTTAAATATATATATATAGATATAGATATAAATATATATATAAATATTTCTGTGTGCTGGAACATTTTCATCTTAAATTCTATACAATTATGCAGAATATAGAAACTATGCATAAATAGAATTCAGCATAATAGTGAAATGAAATCAATCATCTAATAAGAAACTATAAAAAATAAATAATACTCGTTTTTCAAAGGAATATGCAAATTAGTTAAACCTCATGTAGTTGCTCGCATATTTATGACTGAGTATATCAAGAAGTGTGTTTAATAATTTTTAAATACAAAAAAGAAGGCCTTTAATATCAATGTCAGAGTGAGAAAAAAGTCAACATATATCTTATATAAAGAGTGTTCTTTTAGAGGCGATGAACTTTAAATTAAAATAACTCACAGAAAAAATATTGTTATTATACAAATATGTGGTTCATTCCAAAGATTAATTTTTGCATTTATAATTTAAATACAATTATGGCTTGTGTGTATATGGTGTAATCTAGATGTCCAATTTTTACAAACTACGTTATATGACACCCCGAAAACCATGTTTTACCACAAACCGAGGGATGCACATATTGCCGCAAACTTCAAAGGACTATTAAAATTCCAGGAAGTTTGGAATTGGATGATTACTTCTCTTCATATTTTATTTCTGTTGAACCTGTTACTTTGTCTGGATTATACTTTTTCCAACAGTTAAATATTCTGTGAATATTATTGTTATTGCTGAAAATACAACTTCGGTTGTATTTTTGCCAAGAACAGGTTGAATGTTGTCTTCTAGGTGGTCTATTGTATTTGGTCTATCAGCATAAACATGGGACTTTACATATCCCCAAAGAAAATAACTTAATGGGATTAAAGTGCAAAAACTAGGTGGCCAGTTGATAGGTGCATTTCATGAAATCATTCGTTCATCAAATCTTTCTCTCAATAAATTGATAATATCATTCTCACTTTGCAAACGCCGTTCAAGTGTCAGTCTCTGCATGATGAATTGCCAAATAAAGCTGAATTCAAAATAACAGATAGTTGCCAAATTTGTAATTAAAGAAAATGGATTTGTCAATTTAAAGTTCACTACCTCTAAAAAAAACAAAAAAAAACACCATATATATATATCTATATTATCTTGTTTGGAAAAATATGTTTAGATTTTAGGTTTTTGTGGGGGCGGTTAGCAAAAACTATGCATGTTATTGACTAGCTTTGTTTGGCGTAAAGAACACGCTTGAAATGGGTGCATATGCTAAAATAATTGCTAACTTCCATTTGTATGAAGACGCCATTGTTTTTTATTAGTGATTATTTCAGCATATTTCATGCGTGTTCTAAAGATTACAAGTATAAAAAGATTTTAACTGAAAATAGTTCCTCATTTTCTAATATTTAATAAAATCAACAAAATAAAACAATTTTCTAGAGCATTATATTCAGGCCATTAGACTGCGATTTTACCACAAAACTTTCCAAAATTCTTTGCAATATACAATACCAGAAGACTATTCCATTTCTCATGATCTTTAATGATCGATTGTATTTGTTTTGAGGTGCAGCTAATCAGAGAGTTTATTCCATGCAAATGAGACAAATATGAACAGTGCAATACATAAAGGAAAAATGGGTCAGCCATCTTACCATTGGTTCAGTCATAGCAAAGCAGGAACGGATGTCGCCATTAAGCAATGGTGTCAACCAAGTTCTTTTTTGTTCTTCACTTCCATATTTTACCAAAACTTCTATGTTTCCAGTGTCAGGAGGACTGCAATTAAAGACCTAATTAAGAGAAAGAGAAAACAAAATGCAGTTATGTTTAATGTATGTAAATCATTGTTTCATGCTGGGAGGGGAGGATAGGATTTAATTTTTTTCTGTTGAATTTGTTGAATTGAGCCACATGGTTGTTTCCTCAAAAAAATTACTTACAAACTTCTAATAATAATTGCTTTATTGATTATGTTATTATCTTTACTATTAATAAAATTCTAAATGTTTATTCATTTATTTATTTATGTGTGTTTTAGGCAGACATACAAACATACATACACACTAACAGACATTTGAGATTTATATATATAGATGTGTGTGTATACCAATAAAACTTTTGAACAGATGCACAGAATCAAAACATTCTTTTTTTTTCCCTGAAAGGTGTGAGTCCCTAGATTGTCCTTATCTATGTATGGTTCATAACGAACAACCCTGAGTCACACAAAAGCCTAAAATAAGGGTTTTTAGGACCGTTTCATTTTTGTCAAAAAAGTTACCTGCCCATGTCAACGGAACTTAGCATTGTCTGTATACAGTCACGGTAACATCTTTCGGCATACAGACAGGACTTGTAGGCAATGGATAACGCGCCTGACTATGGATCAGAAAATTCCAGGTTCGAATCCTGACAAGTTCGTAATAATTTTAACCATTTTTGTCTCCAACGTTTATTCATTATCCTTACCCTTAACTAGGGTATTTTTGTTTTTTCAGTGATTTTGTTTTCTGCATATGGGAATTTACCATACTCCGAATTCACAGGGTAAGCGTTGATGGTAAGACGATGTTGAGTGTACTCGATTTTGTGTGCCAATGTGGTGCAGCCGCTAGTAAGAAATAAATAGTTTAAATTCATACTATTTGGATTATTCAGATTGTTCTCATCTTAAGTGTTATTTGCACACCATTTTGGTTGATATAACTTCCGACCTTCTTCAGGTGTATCTTGGCAAAACTTGGAAATCTGCATGGAATTTCAAATGAAACTCTTTAGAGGAATGCTCAACAAAATAGAGGAGTTAAAGTTTCTTTTAAACCTTTCCTTCTCCTCCAACAGAACAGATACTACTCTTTGAAATAATTATTTACAGAAATAAAAAAAATTAACATTTACAACAAATTAGGCATAAGGCAATTGGGGGAAAAAAATAACAGTGGCATTCACCCTAGGTGGGTTGAACTGGATTGGCCCCAAGGGGAAAGTGTCTAGTGAATATAAAATTCACACAGTTCCCAATCACTTGTTTATTCTGGTCAGGAGAGATGACAATTTTATGTTCTTGCAGTTCTTACAGGGGAGTATCAACATCTTCCTATATACAGTATCTGATATTCCCAAATGGTGACCCATCTGGTACTGACCAGCTACAACATTGCTTAACTTTAGTGATCTAATGAGAACCGGTGTTTGAATATGATTATGCCATTAAAGACTTACAAATATCAATCCTACTTTTCTCAATAATCACCAAAATACCACATTCACACTAGGGGGCTAACCTACTTAAGAGATTACTAAATTGATTTTAAAATTTTCATTGTTTTTATAAATATACATATATAGACTTTATTAGTTCTTTTTTGTTATTTCTTTTTTCTTTTATTATTTTTTTCTTTTTTACTATCTTATTTTTTATTATTTCTTACTTTTTTCACTTTATTTCTTTTATCTTTTTAGTTCTTTCTTTTTTTTACTTTATTATGTCTTCTTTTTATTTATTTTTTTTATTTTTACACCCTCTTTTGTGCCTTCCTGAAGTAAAGATTGTCATTAACTACACTTTCTGATGATTGTTTTATTATTTTGTTTTCCTTTTCAGTCTTGGTGATTGGATGTTCACCCTTCCTATTGCCTCTCAAACACTCCCGCACAAATTCTTCAACCATTTCAGGAAGTCATTTTTCTTTCAATAGCTCCTGATAATTTTATAGTGTGGAGGAGGAGAGGGAGACATAATTTCTTTCTGAGGTGGAATTGGTCATTTTAAGTCCCTCCTTAACTTGAAAATAGAAAGGTGGCAAAGTTTATGAGGCTCCTATGGCCCATAGGTATCTGTGGTATGGGTAAGTGGCAGGGCACCTTAACTGCCTCTATCACTGGTTTCCTTTTTCACACTGGGGTCAGTCAACAGTGTTGGTTAGAAACAGATCTAACAGTGTAAGAAGTAGCAATGCATGGTAGCAATTTCACTTACTCCATTTGTTGATTTTACCACTATCAAGTGATTTATTTACTCCTCTTATCTTTAATTAAAGTGAAATGTGAAATGTGCCTTGTGCTTGTTTCATTTTTAATAAGTCTGTGCCCAATTATCAATTCAAGTCTGGAAAGAGATATATAATCTCAGCAAGGCTTTTTAACTCATTTTAATGGATAAGTGGACCATGCTTTTTAATAGCATCTTTAGCTTGTTTGCTAGAGTAACTGTTAGATGAATGGCATATCAGATAAAATACTAAGTAAAATTCAGTTATAAGCGACTCTCTTGGCAGTTAAAGGTTTCATCCTCATTGTGGGCAATACTAAGAATACAATTGTGAATTACTTAAAATTTATACTCGGTCATGACTGATGAAACCAAAGCATACTATCTCCATATATTAAATAAAGAGTTTCATTCAAAATTCTATGCAGATTCTGAAGTTTGAGAAAAACATTACCAAGTTCAACAAGATATAATACCTGATGAAGTTCAGGGGTTACATGGGACAAAACTTTGTGAGAACAGTAATCCAAACAATACATAGCATCTCTCAGTTCACCTTTTTTTACTTATCAAAGACTGATATTTTTAGGAGCAAGACCTCCAATCCAGTATTGATCTACCCCTAATCCCTAATTTTCACTATGCATCCTATTTCCAAGACCTGGTTGGTGAGTTTATATCGCTGTGGTCCTCTACTTTTTTGGAGTTTTGTTCTTTGGTTCATTTTCTCTTTGACGAGCCCATTTTAAGATTGCTTCCACCACTGTCCTAACACTCATGTCATCTGAGTTCAATTTTCCACTGTGGGTTCTTTTTTGACGACTTGACATGATTACATGCATGTGTAACTGGCTTCTGATCGAGCTGATGATTGGTGGGTTTCGAGGGTACTTTAGTTTTTCTTTTCCTGAGACAAAGTCATTTACTTCTTTCTCAGGTAACCATGGGTAGTTGCATTCTAGCTAAAAATCGCTAATACACATTCACTGTGGTTTATTTGCCGAAATATACCCACAAAACTTACTTCTTACAGCTTTAGTTGATTTATTATCTAGAAACCATTTTCTTCGACCACTTCTTGCTGTAGGGTTTGATTTTGAGAACCCTTAATCAAGTATGAAAAGGTAACTATCTTTGTCACATTTACAGGGAAATCAGGTGAATGTTGTCAACATCTGTAAGTGAAAATAGGGTTATAGAACAAACTACTTAGGAGACTTAGCATACCCAGGTCTTTAATCCATACCATTAATGATGATGCACAAAGATAAGGAATTTAGATTTCAAAGTCAGTTTATCAAGGTTATCTTAAGTACTTCCATTTTTGGAAGTGCAAAAAAAAAAAAAAAAAAAAACAATTAAATCTTGACACAGATACTACTTTGATCTGAGCCGAGAAAATTCTAAACATTAAAAAAATGAGTTCATGTGGCATTAAAAATTTTAAATGTTTTTCTCATTTAAATAATTTTATAATGTTTTGCTAAATATATCAGGGGGGTGCATGATTAGTCAAATAGCCTATGGAATCATCAATGATGAATTTAGATCAATTATGGTAAGTTACACACAAAAATATTGGAAAAGATATGAAAAAACATTCCTCCCATCTATGAGTAAAATAACAACTTGCATTCATTTAATTGTATACAATAAATCATTAACAATGGATACAGTGCTTCGGCATTAAATAGCAAAAAAATTAGGATTGATATGCCATTAAAACCAGACAAATATATCTTTACCTACCTCAGGGGCAAAGAAACAGCGGCCAGTCTCTTCACAAATAAATGCATATTCAACATTAGTGAGTCCAGCCCCATATTTGACACCAGGGTCAGTTTCCAATGGAAGAAATAAATTCCACAGACCCTCCGATTTTGCTTTCACCTGCAGAAAAGAAAAGATAATATTGTTTTCGGAATATTTTAAAGACATTTCAATATTCTTATTTCTTTTTCTATATTTTTTTTATGCATATTGTGGTATTCTTGCATAATTTGACCCGAATTCTTGTGAAGTCCTGTTAAGCATGGATCGGGCGAGATTTGCAATCATCGGTGTCAGCCAAGGAGCATTGTTCAAATGTTGAAATGCTAACTCGACTTTTTATTTCATTTATTTAATTTTTTTCTGTTATGTTTTTAGTAATTTTTAAGGTGATATTAAGGGGATGAGGGTGACTTTTTATTTTTCTGCTTAGTTAATTATTTATTATTTATTTATTATATTTTTTTAATTGAATTTTTGAGAGTTTGATTAGCCAAAGAAATAGCGCTATCTAAATGGAAGCAGATGACATTCGAATTGGAAGAAAGTGACTAAACCAACAATAAAAAAAAAAAGAAAGAAAAGCTGACAAACAAATATATTTTCAAACTCGCCAAACAGAAAAATGACAGGCAAGAAAATAAATCTATACATGTTAGAAAAAGAAATGAAAACATCGATGCAGACAATCTCATATTGTCAGGAGAAGAAATGAGGTGCAACAATTGTTGTAAATGCAAATGTTTACTTAAAAAAAAGATTGTGTGTAATGGATGGTTTCTCCTGGAGATGTACAAATGGACAGTGCCACCAAAAGAATTTGACTGAACAACAAGTCTTGAAAATAAAAAAAAAACAAGAAAAAAAAATATGATTACAAAAAAGAAAAGAAAACAAAAAAAACTTGTACTTACATCTAACAATTATACGGTTAAAAATCTTTTCTTGGAGAAAAAAAAACTTTCTGTTGATAAATATTTTGCAAAAAAAAAAAATTAAATACTAAAATGAAATAAACATATTTTCATTTTTCAAGGTAGTTTTTTTTTGTTATTTTTGATTATTTGCATTTGTATTTTTTTCCGTTTTTTTTTTTTTTTTCATTAGTCTGCGTCTGTTACAACACTTGGCTGACACTGATAATTGTCGGTCTCGCCCGATCCATGCCAGACAGGAATTCAAGAGAATTCGGGTCAAATTATGCAAGAGTACCCATATTGTTATTACTTAAACATATCACCATGATTAATTAATTTATTTTTATTTCGGACTACTAGTCTCATCTTTATTAGTTGTTGTTTTTCATCTTTTATTGAATTGTTTATTAACGTTTTGGCCAACTAAATTAGTTGGCCAAAACGTTGTGAATAAACAATCCAATAAAAGATGAAAAACAACAACTAATAAAGATGAGACTAGTAGTCCGAAATAAAAATAAATTAATATATATAATGCTCATCTCAAAAAATGAATTCCAATTAAGGAATAATATATATACACCATGACTAATTTATGATTTTTTTTCTTTCAGATTATTAAAGCATCATGTATATCATCCTGCAATATTCTCACACTTATTGACCCCAAAATCACCTTCTTTACTCACCAGAAAGAGAATCATCTTCCATCATGATAATGCTCGTTCTCACTTAACACTCTTAACCACTAAAATAATTTGATTGGGAAATCTTGCTCAATTCTGCATATTCTCCTTCAGATTATCACATTGCAAGGATTACAAAACCATTTAGATGACCTTACATTAACATTACAAAAGGGGATTGAACATGATGCATTTATAAGCTCGTTAACAGATGGAATAAAGTCATAGTGAGCATTAGGTCATTTTTATTATTAATAAATAATAATTATGAACAAAGATTTCCAAAGATGCCCAGTTTTTCTTTTCTGGATTTTTGAAATAAGGATTGATTATTCATGTTATATAGATTCTTCAGACTACTGTTCTCATCTTGAGAGTTATTTTCCAACCTTCTTCAGGTTTATCTTGTTAAACTCTGGAATCTTTCTGTCAAACTCAGGAATCTGCACAGAATTTTGTAAGAAGTAATTCATATTGATATTTTGAGTGTTGGCTGCACTGATAATTGAACCTTCATCTTTACAACTGAATTTTACCAAGTACTTTATCCAATATGCCACGGGTCCAGAAGTCCAAAGAATCAAAATAATACAAACACTTTTTCATTTTCAAGAGAAAATTTTAAATTGGCAAAATTTTTTGCACCGACCTAATACTTTTTCTATATATATATATATATATATATATATATGTATATAATAAAGTAAAGTCAATCAGTTTGTGTATTTTTCTCATGAATAACCTTTTAGTCATCAATAACCTTGATTCTGACGAATCAATATTTGATTCTAACTAGCCATTACATTCTGCTTAATAAAATGTAATTTGACTTCCTGTTTACTTGTCTCCTCGCAAGAGCAGAGTTCAAAACAAAATTGGTTTTTAATGTGGGGAAAATCCAGCTCCCCAAAAAGTGACACTGGATTGGAACGCAAGTAAAAATTGCCTCAGTCTAGAAGGATTTCTCCTTCACTGATTGAGAACAGAAAAATAAAATACAGTATCAGAATGAATACTGTACTTTGCTTCTAGCCAAAAGACCAATGTAATTAGAATTAATTCTTTCCACAAAATAATTTTATGCTTCTTAAAAAAAAAAAAAAAAAACTGTTTTAGCCCATTATAATTTTATCTCTGTTTGGAGGAGAAAAATAATTTTTTTTTTTTTTTGGGGGGGGGGAACGAGACATAATTGTGCATTCGTCTATTAGAGTTACTTCCCTTCATTTGATTGATTGATTGATTGATTGATTGGTTTTACGGCATATCAACCTATGTGATCATTTAATGCCGGAGTTCTTTTTTTTTTTTTTTTAACTTTTTTATTGGGAGGGGGGGAATGACTTTTTCAGCCTTTCCTCCCTTTTTTTATAAAATTGAACTAAGAAATTAAATGTTGTATTTATACATGGATGTGTATATTTGGGTGACTTTAAATTTCCTTAAATTTTCTTATATAAATTTACTTTCCTTAGGTATGCTAGAATATTTGCTGAGTTGACCTTTTCAAAAAGGTCTTCCATATTGCTTTCTGTATAATATAATTTTCTAGTTGGGGCAAGGTCATCACACCCAACTAGGATATGTTTTACTGTGAGTGTCTCCTGGCATGGGATGCACTCTGGCGCCGATTCTCCATTTAGTATATAAGAATGAGTAAAGTTGGTGTGCCCTATGCGCAGCCGAGTCAGTATCACATCTTCTCGGCGTGATCTCTTGATGTCCGGACATCGTTCCTTAAGTTCAGGTTTGATTGAGTATAATTTGTTGCCCTCTTGCTGACTCCACCGCAGTTGCCATTTTTCCTGTATGTATGCTTTTATCTGGGGTCTAAGATCAGTATGTGGAATCTTAAAATTGTCAGTTGGAAGGTGAGATCTTTTTGCAGCTATATCTGCCCTGTCATTGCCTTTGATCCCCACATGGCTGGGGATCCAGACAAGAATAATGTTTTTAGTAGTTGAAAGGATATTGATTTTTTCTATTAATTTTGTTGTTAGTGGATTTTCTTGTTTTTGATTTTGTATAGATAATAGGACTGATAGAGAATCTGTGAGAATGATGAAGTTTTTGGTGGTTTCCTCTGAAATTATGTTGAGTGCTAGATCGATAGCTATAGTCTCTGCAGTGAATATAGATGCTTCATTTTGAAGATTTCTCTTCATTGTGGTTTTATGGTACGTTGCTGCACATCCAGTGTGATTGTTGCTTTTAGACCCGTCTGTGTAGATAAAGGTGTAGTCTGAATATTGTAATTTTAAATGTTGAAGTTCGTCGTGGTATTCAATAGGGTTTGTGGTAGATTTGGACTTTTTGTTTAGGTTGAGTTTTATTTCAACTTGTTTCATGGTCCATGGGGGTGTTTTAGGCAGTATGAAGTTGTGAATGCTGGAGATTGGAATTTTCGATTCTTCAATGCTTTCCTTCATTCGGAGCCCGAACGTTTTGATAGTTTTTCTTCTCATGTTAAAGAGTTCTTCATATTTAGGATAGAAGGTACATTGGTATGCAGGGTTGTTTGGGCAAGACTTCAGTTTCAGTAAATATTGAAGGGCTAACTTTTCTCGCCTTAGATCTAGTGGGGGTTCGTGTGCTTCCGTGTATAGACTGTTCACGGGGGAAGTTCTGTATGCTCCTAGGGCCAATCTTAGGCCAGTATGGTGAATAGGGTCTAGGCTTTTTATATATGATGTTCGGGTTGATCCATATATGAAACAACCGTAGTCTAGCTTTGAGCGAACTAGTGCTCTGTAAAGTTTAAGGAGTGTTTCCCTGTCTGCACCCCAATCGGTATGTGCTACCACTCTCAAAAGATTTACAGCTTTGTTACATTTTTTTTTCAGATAGTTTATGTGTGGGATGAATGTTAACTTTTTGTCAAATAAAATCCCTAAGAATTTGTACTGGTCAGTAACGGGTATGGGCATTCCTTCCATGGTTAGGACAGGATCATTATGCATGTTCTTTAGTTTGCAGAAATGCATGCATTTCGTTTTTCTTTTGGAGAATCTAAATCCATTCTCTTCCGTCCATCTCATTACTTTGTTTAAGCACAATTGAAGCTTCCTTTCTATTATAGATATATATCTAGATCTACAGCATATTAGGAAGTCATCCACATATAGGGAGCAATCTACCCCAGGGTTAAGGTTTTTTACAATGTTGTTAATTCGGATACTGAACAGGGTCACTGACAGTATACTCCCTTGAGGTACTCCATTCTCTTGTTCTTTCAAGTCCGAGAGAGCTGTGCCAACCTTTATTCTGAACCGTCTATTTTTTAAAAAATTTTCAATAAAAATTGGCATTCTGCCTTTTAGTCCAAGCGCCTTCAGATCCCTTGTAACACCGTACTTCCACACAGTATCGTAGGCTTTTTCCATGTCAAAAAACACTGCTGTTAAATGTTCCTTCCTTACAAAGGCTTCTCTGATGAAGGTTTCAAGTCTGACTATGTGGTCTATTGAACTTCGGTTTTTCCTGAATCCTGTTTGAAATTCTGTAATAAGATTCTCTGTTTCCAGGAACCAGATTAGTCTTTTGTTTATAATCCTTTTCCATGGTCTTACAAATGCAGCTTGTTAGAGCTATTGGCCTGAAATTCAATGGATCTGAGACGTTACTTGATTGGGATTGGATGTTTGAGTTTTCAGATTTGGGGATTGGTATTATTGTGGCCTCTTTCCAGGTCTCGGGTACGTTTCCACTGGACCATATAATATTGAAAATTTCAAGTAGGTATTTCATTGAGGTTTCTGGAAGTTTTTTGAGGATTTCATATGGAATTTCATCGGGCCCTGTAGCTGTGTCATGGGATTTGGTTAGCGATTCTTTTAATTCAGGCAAGGTAAGAGGTTGGTTGTATTTTTCAGTATTTTGTGATTTAAATAGAATTTTCTTTTTCTCTTCCTTTTCTCTAATCTTTTTTAATTTCTCTGTTTGTCTGTCACATGATGAAATTTTTGATAAATTATCTGCCAGGTTATTGGAAATGTCTTTTTGATCGGTGTATATTTTGTTGCCTTTAGAGATGTGGGATATTGGTGTACTACTACACTTTCCTTCTATTTTCCTCATCATGTTCCAAACTGTTTTCGCCTTGGTATTCACATTAATTTTGGATGTATAATTTCTCCAAGTTGTTCTTTTGGATTCCTTTATGATTCGTCTGGCTTTTGCTCTGTTGTTTTTGAAGAAATCCAGATTTTCGCTTGTTGGATACTTTTCGAATTTTCTCAAGGCAGCTCGTCGAGCTCTGATGGCTTTTCTGCATTCTTTTGTGAACCAAGGTTTGTTGTGATTGTTGGTTTTGGTTGTTTTCGGTATGGTATTATTTGCTATGTTTGTCAGTGTTTTAATGAAGTAGTTCAAATGGTCATCTTCATCATTCTTTTCGATAATTAATTGGTTTTTGCACTGTTCCTGGAAGTCTTCCCAATCCGCTTTATGTAGGTTCCATTTGGGTGTTTTTTGTTCAGTGCTAGTACTTAGACTTTCCAGGATGATTGGGAAATGATCACTCCCACAGGTGTCATTGTGTACTTTCCAGTCATAGTCCATATATATGGAAGGATCACATAAGGTAAGGTCAATGGCGGTGAAAGTACCTGTTGCTGGGTACATATAGGTGTAGTTTTGATTATTAAGGAGGCATAGATTATTTTTATTTATTATGTTTTCTATTTCTTTTCCTTTTTTATTTGTTTCTTTACTTCCCCATATTACATTGTGACTGTTGAGATTTCCTAGTAGAAAAAAGGGTTTAGGGAGTTGTTTTATTAATTGAGTTATCTCAGTTTCATTGATTATATCTTTTGGAGGGATGTATATTGAGCAAAGTGTTATAGTTCTATGTAGAGTCACTGAAACTGCAATTGCTTGCAAGTTTGTGTTTATGTTTATTTGTCTTTGAGGGACTTCATTCTTCACAAGTATTGATGTGCCTCCAGAAGCTCTGTCCGTATCTTTATTTATGTAGTTGTAAGATGTGTAGTGTTTTATGTTGATGGTATTATTTTCTTTCAGAAAGGTCTCCTGTAGACAGACAGGTGCTGGGCTCATATTTGTTATTAATAATGTGAGTTCATTTTGGTTTGCTTTTATTCCTCTGATATTCCATTGTAATATTTTGTTCATCATTTGGAATTGTGTTCAACTTCCATCGTCTCCAATCCCTCAAATCTATTTTCTGTCGGAGTCCCTGTTCGAGATATAGATCAGGATCTTTCTTTTCCTGTTTTTGTTTGTTTTTGTTTTTTTTGTCTGGGGGGATTTTTGATTCTTTTCTGGCTTGTGATGTGTTTGATGGTTGTTCGGTTGTTTTTGTAGAAATGGTTTGTGGTTTTGTTTCTTTTTGTGGTTCAGTAGTGTCTTTACTTAATATTATCCTTGGATTGGTTGCAGACATTGCACTATTCATTTTCCTCATTTCTTCTAATAGTTCTTTCATTTCCTTTATTAGTTTGCTTAGGACATCAATTTTCTTGTCAGTTGTATCCGTTACATGTATATGACCATTTTGATTGTTGATTGGATTAGTTTTTTTTGTTGCATCTGCATATGTTTTAGTTTCGATGATTTTCCTGGCCTCTGGGTAGGATATATTCTTTATATGTTTTAGTTTGGTCACTTCTTTTTCTCTTTTCCATATTTCGCAATATCTAGAGCCAGCGCCATGGTTTCCCAGGCAGTTGGCACACTTGAAATCTTTTCTGCAGTCAATGTGTGGGCCACTTTCTCCACATCTTCCACACACTGGTAATCGTGTGCACCGATCTTGATGGTGTCCAAACTTCTGGCACTTGAAGCATTGGAGGGGGTTTGGAATATAAATTTCTACATTTATTTTCATATATCTGACTTTCACTTCTTTGGGTATGGTGAGGGAATCGAAAGTTAGTATATATGTATTGGTATCGATTTTCTCGCTGTTTTTTTTAATTTGAACTCTGCGAACATCTAACACATTCTGTTTTCTGTAAGTTTGTCCTGATTTCCTCCAAGGGACAAAGCGCAAGTTCGTGGCTTTTCACTACTCCTTTGCAGGTATTTAGGGTTGGATGTCTGTAGCATTTGACTTTAATGTTTTCAAATAATTTTAGTTTCAATATTTCTTTAGTTTGTTCTTCGTTATGGGTTTCTATTAGTAGGCTGCCGTTAAATTGTTTTTTAATAGACTTTGGTTTTAGAGTTTTAAGATTTTTTTCAATTTTAAAAGGTGATAGTTTGCTCAAAGGAGTTTCCTCCATTGATTCTATTACTACAAATGTTGAGTTCCTTGGTTTTATCGTCTCTTCGTCAGAGCTACTGATGTCAGAGACATCAGAGTGGGTTCTCTTTGGGTGGTTGGGTGGTTTTTGGGAGGAATAAGCCATATATTTTGTTTTCTTTTTTCGTCATCTTTGTTCCCCACCCACCTCGGAGTCCTATTTGGGAAGAGCCTGGGGGGGAAACCCATTCGCCCAGCCTCTACAGGGATACAATGATGATATAACCGACTTTGGTGGTATCATAATGATTATCTGTTCTCTCTTGATATTGCTATGGGATCTGTAGCAATCCTGAGGGGTTTACAGCCTCATCATCGATATTCACACCTAATCGATTGACCCTCAGCCACCGCTTTCCATCATATATTAGGGAGTAGGGTTATTTGTGGGAGAGGGGGGATGTGTTGTATTAGTAGTGAGTTTTTGGAATGGGCAATATATGGTGGGGCTTGGCGTGACTGGCCGATTGGTCGGATCGGGCCTCTCCGACCGCCCGTCTAATCGAAGTAAGGGCCAAAGTAATGTGTTGCGGTGCCTAAAACTCTATGTATCCTGGTTTAGGTTCGCTCAATCACCAGGATCACGTCCTAAGACTTTACGGGTAGCAACCCACGGCTAACTGGTTGCCCCATTGAGGGATTTTTACCCTCTGCAGGGGGGCAGTCGGTTTGTTCTCATGCCCTACCGACAGGGCAAAAAAATAAATAAATAAATAGATAATTTAATAGAATATATTTGTTTTCTTTTTCTTTCTTTTTTTGTTGTTTCGGTCAGGGTGGACCTGGGAGCAATGGCAATTAAGAGGTGGCTCCACACTCCCCAAGCCCGTAAGCCGGACCTCACCATCGGATGTAGTTTAAAGTCATATCCAGGACCGGGAGTAAGGTAGGAAAAAATAAAATAAAAAGGGGGTGGGGGAATAGGCTGTTGTTTTTGGTTTTGCAGAACATAATTAAGTTTTACAAAAAAGATCAGAAAACAAAAAAACGTCAATGTAGGTGCATTTCGTCTCAGGAAGCCATAGGGCAACCTGATCTGGTAGCACCAGTCCCTTCATTTGAAACAAACAAATTTGTTTTTATTTTGTGTATTGATATTCATATTAAAAACCCGTTTTTCTATTTATTTAAAAAGAAAATACAACTTTCTTATATATTCTTTTTTTTTTCACAACAAAAGTAAAATGAACATATTTCTGGTGGACATAGTTGATGACAGTATCACGTGACACAAGCAACCAATGAGAAAATTTAGAAGATTGTCTTTTTAAAGCTTTTCCAAAAACCAAAATATCAGCAGTAGCAATCTTGTTTTGGAGCCGGTCCAAAATGTATAAAAACGCATGAAACATTCTTTCTTACCTTCTTCTCGCTTTGACGCCACGCGGGCACTCAAAAATCACACTTATGCACACGCGCACACATTTCCACATTTTCTAATTAATAACAATGAATCACTTTCCTCACAAAACTTTTAAATAAGGCAAACTTCGCCAGTTAAAACACCAACCTTAAAATAAAGACATTATTTTCACACAAGGCTTTTACCTTCTAATCTTATTAATTTCACGGAGGACTTTCATCTAACATTCTAATCATAATGACTTTGCAAGAACTTTCACTAATTGGACTTTTGCTCATTCATCTTGTTAAAAAATAAATGCGATGCATTTTGAACAAGAAAGAGATGTCATTTTGTTTTATTCTTTTTTTTTATTATGTTAGGAGCAAAGAGATTTAATTTCACTTAAACTTCTTTTCCTTTACAACGTATATATTTTTGCTTAAAAATTTTTGCCTACGAAACTCCTCTATCAGTTTTTAGTCTACAGACATTAAACTTCATATATAAGGTATTTGAACCCATGCAAAACTCTATATTTGGGTTTTAGCCTCGGAAAACCAATACAAAAGTTAGAAAATTTAAAAAAAAACGGTGAAGATTGAATGCCGGCATTACGAATATGCATGCATAACATAGTAGCTATTGGTTCATATTTTAATTTTTAGCCTTGCAGCAAACATATCTTCATAGCTCAGTCATTAAGAGCAGAGGAAAAAATAAATTGTGAGATGAACGTTTTGGTTTCAATTCTTGGTGGTGGCACACAAGTCTTTTTTTTTTCTTTTTTTAACTTTTGAAATCATTACTATATATTGGGTCAAATATATTATAATAAATACAAAATCTGCATCAATCAAAATATCATATTTAAGCATATTTTACGATCGTGCAATGCCAGGCGCCCTACTAGTACATAAAAAAAAAAGTTTCAAAAGTAGAAAATCAAAACAAATTGCAATTGAATACATTACATTGGATTAAATAAAATTTGCTATTGAATACATTACATTGGATTAAATAAAATTTGCTATTGAATACATTACATATGGATTAAATAAAATTTGCAATTGAATACATTACATATGGATTAAATAAAATTTGCTATTGAATACATTACATATGGATTAAATAAAATTTGCAATTGAATACATTACATATGGATTAAATAAAATTTGCAATTGAATACATTACATATGGATTAAATAAAATTTGCTATTGAATACATTACATATGGATTAAATAAAATTTGCTATTGAATACATTACATATGGATTAAATAAAATTTGCTATTGAATACATTACATATGGATTAAATAAAATTTGCAATTGAATACATTACATATGGATTAAATAAAATTTGCTATTGAATACATTACATATGGATTAAATAAAATTTGCTATTGAATACATTACATATGGATTAAATAAAATTTGCTATTGAATACATTACATATGGATTAAATAAAATTTGCAATTGAATACATTACATATGGATTAAATAAAATTTGCTATTGAATACATTACATATGGATTAAATAAAATTTGCTATTGAATACATTACATATGGATTAAATAAAATTTGCTATTGAATACATTACATATGGATTAAATAAAATTTGCAATTGAATACATTACATATGGATTAAATAAAATTTGCTATTGAATACATTACATATGGATTAAATAAAATTTGCTATTGAATACATTACATATGGATTAAATAAAATTTGCTATTGAATACATTACATATGGATTAAATAAAATTTGCAATTGAATACATTACATATGGATTAAATAAAATTTGCTATTGAATACATTACATATGGATTAAATAAAATTTGCTATTGAATACATTACATATGGATTAAATAAAATTTGCTATTGAATACATTACATATGGATTAAATAAAATTTGCTATTGAATACATTACATATGGATTAAATAAAATTTGCAATTGAATACATTACATATGGATTAAATAAAATTTGCTATTGAATACATTACATATGGATTAAATAAAATTTGCTATTGAATACATTACATATGGATTAAATAAAATTTGCTATTGAATACATTACATATGGATTAAATAAAATTTGCTATTGAATACATTACATATGGATTAAATAAAATTTGCAATTGAATACATTACATATGGATTAAATAAAATTTGCTATTGAATACATTACATATGGATTAAATAAAATTTGCTATTGAATACATTACATATGGATTAAATAAAATTTGCTATTGAATACATTACATATGGATTAAATAAAATTTGCTATTGAATACATTACATATGGATTAAATAAAATTTGCTATTGAATACATTACATATGGATTAAATAAAATTTGCAATTGAATACATTACATATGGATTAAATAAAATTTGCTATTGAATACATTACATATGGATTAAATAAAATTTGCAATTGAATACATTACATATGGATTAAATAAAATTTGCTATTGAATACATTACATATGGATTGAATAAAATTTGCTATTGAATACATTACATATGGATTAAATAAAATTTGCTATTGAATACATTACATATGGATTAAATAAAATTTGCTATTGAATACATTACATATGGATTAAATAAAATTTGCTATTGAATACATTACATATGGATTAAATAAAATTTGCTATTGAATACATTACATATGGATTAAATAAAATTAGCTATTGAATACATTACATATGGATAAAAAAAAATTTGCTATTGAATACATTACATATGGATTAAATAAAATTTGCTATTGAATACATTACATATGGATTAAATAAAATTTGCTATTGAATACATTACATATGGATTAAATAAAATTTGCTATTGAATACATTACATATGGATTAAATAAAATTTGCTATTGAATACATTACATATGGATTAAATAAAATTTGCTATTGAATACATTACATATGGATTAAATAAAAGGGTCCAATTTGAAAATTCATGTAAGTATCTTGAATTCAAAAGAATTACAATAGCCGAAACATTGTGCGAATAACATCCAAAATGAGAACAGTCAATCTTCATCTCAAAACTTCCGAAACATAAATCATCTTTTGATTGCAGAAATAATCCAAAAAGCACCGAGATGAAAAAAACTCCTTACCTTCAGAGTTTCAATGGGTTCAAAGGGAGACCACCGCTGATCGGACTGGATATGACGGATGAAGTCCTTTTCAAGAGGAAGAATGTTCTGCGAAATAAAATCTTTTACCCGTTGGTGGATATCCTGTACTCTCGGGGACAGATTCTTCACGGACACCGGCATGGCTGTTTCAGAAAAACAGAATAGCATGAACTCTTAAAAACTAACTAAAACAGAGATTGATTGATTTAGAAGCAAAGCAATTTTCCAGTGAAAGATTTGAGTCTTCTTTATTTATGTTTTTTTTTTACATATACTTTTAAAGGTTGAAAAACTTCCAAGACTATACGTATTTATATCATGTGCATTTCATCATCTTTATATCTTATTAATATGATTATTGCTAGGCTTGAAACGGGATTACACAGAGTAATTTCCGTGGTCAGGTTTTGAGTCTAGCCATAGCTACGTTGACAAGCTATGACAGTTAAATGCACATTCATCCATGAATAATTATTTATACCAATTCTATTGAATTATAAAAGTGGCCTTATTTGTCTCTGTGTGTAGAATAGTCTATCAAACTATTCTGTCAATTTTTGGTCTACAGATTTGAAACTTGATATGTAGGAGATTCAAACCTATGGAACAACTTCGATTTGTTTTTTTAGCTGGTAAAAATAGCTGCTAAGTGGTCAAAATTTAAAAAAATTGGAAGTTGGCAAATGTAAGTTAACTAAACATGTTACTTCTACTCATGCACAAATATACATTTATATCTTTCACAAGATTATTTTTTTTTAAGTTTTTAGATGTGTCTGAACTTAGCTCAGATGGTAACAAATAATGCTGGAGAGCTATATGTTTTGGTTTCAATTCTAGTTAATGACACCCAAGTTATTTTATTTTTAACTTTTGAAATCAGTATTATATATTGGATACAATATCAAGATCAAAGTGTAGTATCTGTTCTTCAGATGCTGCACTTCTATTTCTTGTTCTCTTTCGGTGGAGGAGAAATCCTTCACGACTGAGACAATTTTTATTTTTGTACCTTTTCTCCACGTTAAAAAACGACCCTGGTGTCTAACTCTGTCCCGTGGGGAGGCATAGTAAATAGGTACAATATAACAATCAGCGGAAAATTAGCTCTTCAATAAAACAAAATCTGCATGAATATCACATTTAAGCATATTTTACAATCAGGCAATGGCAGATGGCCTGGTAGTATATATTATATATATATATATATATATATATATATATATATATATATATATATATATGTAAACACAAGATACATAAGGTATTTGAGAACATGTTTTATTTTTACTATAACAGGAATATTAGTTGAGTTTATATTTTTTTATATTTCCGAATTATCAATGACCGTTTGGTTTAGTTGTTTTTGTTTTACGGCATATCAACCCTTTCAGGTTATTTAATGCCGAATCCAAAGATTTTGAAGAAAAAATTTTTAATAGAATATATTTGTTGTTTTCAAGTCGGTTTCTATTTAACCCATAGTTGAGACCCTAACAGGTACTACCACTCCGGGTCAGAGTGAACCTGGTAGCAATGGCAATTAAAGGGTAGTTACACACTCCCCAAAGCCTGCAAGCTGAGGCCTCATCACTGAATATAGTTTAAGGTCATATCTAGGACCTCAATGACCGTTTCTTTTGATACATGGTTTTCTTTTGCCATTGATCTTAATCTTTTAGGATTACCACCAATGGTCTGCTGTTGTTGCTAAATAAATTCAGGTGTTCTAATGCAATCAGTGCATCTAAAATATCTTGTATGTTTTAATAATAATGATACTCTTCTATCATAAGTTTATTGTAAACTTTGTAAATGAAATGTCAAGTGATTTGTAAAAAATGGTTCTATTTCGAAATTGTCATCTTCAGTCTTTATAGTCACAATAACTGTGCATCTCTTTATTTGTTGTTATAGGGACTGACTTGGATAATTTTGAAATATAGAAAATATAAAGTCAAATAATATTCCTGCTATCGTAAAAATAACTTATGACCTTCAATACATTACACACCCTATATATAATTATATATGTGTTAGGTATATTATATATTTTGACTGAGCACATCCGCGCAAGTAGGAAAGATATCAAGACCTATGAGAACAAAGTCTTTAGGCAATTTCTAAAATGTATTGATATTACAACTGGTTTAAATAATATCAGGTAAATAGTAAAGTAAAAAAAATGATATTAAAACTTTAATGACTGATTAATATATAAAAATAATTAACTTTTTAACATATTTTAATGAATTTATAAAATGGTCTAAAGTCTTTGTGAACACCTTGTATATCGTATTGAAATTTAATGCCAAGGTTTTATTGCCAACTCAATCTCTGCATTCTCGAATAATCTGGGTTTTGTTTTGTCAGACAAGAAAAATCAAAACAAACACAAGACAACCATCAGCATAGATGTGGTAATCCTACAGAGTGACAACAATCCAAAAAAGTCTGGTGGTATTGTGAGATACTGCTGAGGTGTTCTGGGTTAGTGATAATTGGTAGTTCAGCCCCCAAACCATGCCGAAACCAAAAGTCATCATCTGATGAAGGCTATGTTGGAAGCAATACTGCTGTCCTAACAGTATAGACATTTTATCTGTGTGTGTGAAGTATAGTTGGAGGATGATTATCTAACCAAATTTATAAAACGGAACAAAAGATATAAGGCTAAAATTATTAATATAAATATAATTAAGTTATTTTATTTTTAACTTTTGAAATTACTACTATATATTGGATACAATATAATAATCAATGGAAAATTCAATAATACGAAAGAAGGCTAAAAGGCAAACTAATTAGAACAATCAATTAATAGAGATATAATTTGATTCAATATATTTTGTGCACTTGTGGACTTTTTCAAGAATGCATTTTGATAACAGAGACAATATTTATACATACATTGATGTTATCGAAGAGTGACAAATCCAAAAATGCGAGACAGTAGTATAGAAGATACTGTTAGGATAGATGTTAAACAAGAAGTTGGGAAGCGGTGGGTGTTAATTTTCAGATAGTTGTCTAGTTGAAATATTTTTTGTAGTAAGTTTTTCGAATACAGAGAGGGAATGAATATAAAAATTATTGGAGAAGCAGGATTAAGGGAAAGGAGTCTGAGAAACCAAATTTTCAGACAGTTTTATATAATATAAAAATGAAAAATAAAAAGAAACTTACATGGAACATAGCTTTCATTTAATTTAACAGCTGACGTTGAAAAAGACCGTCTGCCTAGAGGTTTAGCTCCAGACAAAGGTGAGTGGGGATTTGGAGGAGTAGAAGAAACTTTCTCTTTTTGAATTAGCTGAAGGCCCATCTCAGCTAAATGAGTCACATATTTACCACTGGCTTCAGCTTTGGGATTTGTCCCCTGACCTGAAAAATGCAATGTGTATTAAAACATTTTAACAACATGACCAAGGACTAGTTGTCTATCTCCTTCTCACGGCAGGAAGATGTAAAAAATGAGATTTGAAAAGCCAATGCCCTAAAGGAAGGGCATTCTGACCAGAGAAAAAATACCTGGACAGCCTCATCAACATTCACTGATAAGGACAGCTAAAGCAATTAGCAATAAACTCCTTATTAAAGCATGGAAAAGTAAAGCCTAGGAGGCTGGACCTCCTAGAACTCTACAAAATTATATAGATCAGTCAGCAGAAAAAAAGCAAACTCAACAATGGCTCAAACTCTGGTGCCTTTGGGATTGAGGATGTATTCCATTTGGTGCAAGTGTGCAAATGTACAGGTAAGGTTAAAGCGAGTTTCAAACTGATATTTTTGAGATGAGGATTGAGAATTTACGTTATTGGAACTATAATTCTCAGAACGTTTCCATCAATCTAACCTTTGATTTTCTTCAGGTAAATCTTTTCAAAGTTTGTACTTACTTACTTGTACTTGTGGCATTCACCTGGGATGGATTGAGCCAGCTCCAATGGTGTTAACTGCATCTCATGTCAAAACCATCTACCCTCATCAGTTGGCAGCATGATCCAACCATCCACAGTTTCAGCAACGGACACCAAAAACGCAAGAACCAGACACGATCTCTATATCTGCTTTGACTGTCGCGAGCCAAGTCTGAAGTAGATACAGTGGGTGCCACCAATTAACAGACAAACTCATTCCCAATCAGCACAGTACATGACCGGACCACCAGAATCTCCTTTTCAACAGAGTTTCCTCCAGGCCAAGGATGTTACATCTAGCCTGTATGATCAAGTTAACAAAACTGCAAGAGAGGACGCATTTCTAGCGAATATTGTACACCAAAAATCACGTAAATTAATCAAGTGGTTTTATTTTTATAAAGGAAATCATTTCCAAACGTATTTGAGTTTTTCCAATATCCTCCTTCTTCATGTTAAGAATGACTTTCTAAAATAACACAAAATTTAAATTATTTGGAGTTATTGCCCTTGTTTCTTCAACCTGTTTTTAAGATGCTGTCGCAAATGTTGCTCGTTGTTTAGCTATAAATTTTGATTTTCTTATTTAAAAATAAATAAAACTATTTGATCAATATACCCGAGTTTTGGTGTACAATATTTTCTTTCTGTCACAGGTGCATAGATCATACAATTTTTTTTTTTTTAATATAGAGGGAATTCTTGACAAGCACCACGATTTCTATCTAATCTAGAGGAAGGGAGATAACTCACTAGATATTGCTGTAAAGAGGATTTGGTGCTTCTTCCTTATTGGAGTGAAAATCGAAATATTGGATTTCAAATTAATTATAAATGAAAATAGTTTTGAAAGACAATTAGTGAATATTGAGTTTTGCTAAAAAAGAAGAGTTTGAATCATCATGTTAAAAATTTTCTTAAGTTAATTATTTCTACCACTTTTTTTGTTTTGTTTATAGAAAAGAACAATCTTTTGTAGCAGAACAACCTTGCTTTTTGGACCAAAGCAATTAAATTTAATAATTATTTTTCTACCTTATCGTTTTTCATAATTTTTGGATATGTTCATTACTGTGATATGACAATTAAACAGATATCACTGATTTTACTTGAAATTCAATATTTCGAATTTTGCTCTAATAACAAAGAAGCACCAAGGATTTCTATTGAATAAGGAAGAACTCACCAGATATTGCTCTTTTGTAGACGCCTTGTAAAATGGCTGCATATCTGAAGAATGTATACACTATGTAGAAATTCCAGTTTGTTATTGGAGGCAGATTCATAGTTTTCGTGTATTGATCCAGGATTTGCTGTATGGTTGGAATACCGTACTGACTCACATCAACATCACTTATTCCTGGATAGAAAGAAAAAAGAAAAGGAAAGATATAGAAAGTCTTAAATCAATGTAGATGGAATACTGTTGCCATATCTGGGCAGGAGCTGCCAAAATCATGCCTTGACAGAGTACAAAATAGACTTTGTGGTTTAGTGGGGGATGCCCTTTTCTCTACCCTGCAACCTCTCTCCCACAGAAGAGACGTTGCGAGCCTATCTTTGTTTTATCGTTATTTTCATGGCAGGTGCTCGTCTGAACTCCAATCCCTGGTCCCCCCTTGCCAATCTTTCACGAAAAACACCCGTCTAGCTGAATCCACTGTGAAAAATTTCCCCCACTCTATATCTGTGCCTAAATCAAAACGCGGATTCCATGAACAAATCTTCTTTCTTAGAACTGCACGCCTGTGGAACTCTGTTCCGTCTGCCTGCTTCACTCCGGACTACAACTTGGATGTCTTCAAGTCCAATGTTAACAAATTCCTAATGAACCGCCCCCCCCCCTAATTAAACATTTCATCAAATCTTCACACTAACGTAATGTACTTGCAATAACCCTTATCTCTGAGTGGCTTCCGGGCCTTGATAAGTGGTGATCACTGTAAAAAAAAAAAAGATTTTTATTTTTTTTATCATTGTTTATGTTCATACTGGGACTACAAAAAAAGGGTTTCATAATCTACTCCCCCCCCCCTCCCAAGATACGCACATAGTAATCTATAACCGGCTAATTTAGCATAATAGTAAAAGTGTTTGTTAATGAGTTGGGAGATCAGAGTTCAATCCATGATCGAATCATACCAGAGACTGAAAAATTGGTGACTGCTGCCCTCTTGCTAAAAACTTAGCATTATAAGAGGAGGATCAAGGGTAAGTTGAATAATCCTAAAAATGAAGTGGTGTCCTTAGTGTAGCAGTTAATTATAAAAGGAGCCTTCAGATTGCCCTTAACTATAGTCGGCCACATAGCTTATACTGGGTAAATCAACATTTGTTTTCTTAAGGCATTTTTTCTATCTACTTTAATCAATCAAAATACATGTTAAAATATTCCTTAGTTTTAGTTGTTTTTCTATATATTTTCTATATACAAGATGTTCTAGAAGCTTTTGGTACACTTAAAGTCTTTATATATGCTGAACAATAAATGGTAATAAGATGAAAAAGGTATAAGTTTTTTGTAATGATTTTCTTTTCCAGGTGCAGTAATAGCATTCGCTCAATTTAAAAAGGTGTACCAAAAAAAGAAATCAATTTAAAAAGGTGTACCAAAAAATTGTTCAGCATGCATTTTGCAAAAAACTTCTGAAAAGAAACATCAGAAAAAGAGTCTATATTGGGAGGAGATGGCTAATTCATGAAGAATGGATGTTTGTGCCCAACTAAGGGAACAGATGATACTGTCAAGCAAGATTAGTCTGTCACCAAACAGAAGCCCCCAAAATCAATCAAAAGATCCAGCAGCATTGAATGTGACCATCCATTTTTGTCTCCATTCCACTACAGATTGGAGGTTTTCATCTAGTGTTTCTGCCATTTCCTTAGATGTGTTCATTTGTTTTCCTTAGATGTGTTCATTTGTTTTCCCCTCGTGCCTGTTATAAAGAGAGGTGTCATCAGCAAATATACCCATCTCAGAAACAATTTTATCAGGGAAGTCATTTATGAATATTAGGAATAATAGAGGTCCAAGGATAGACCCCTGAGGTACTCCCGCATTTATATCATCTTGTTTAAATGTACGACCATCGAGGACAACCTAGATTTTTCTCTTAAGAAGGATTTAATTACATTATGTATTCTTCCAGTGATACCCTATGTTACCTTTTTGTTTCCTATCAGTCGGGTTTCAAGTTCAAGTGTCGGTGACTATTTATAATACGCACATGCCACCCTTGGATACTTGTTTCTATGATCGTTGTCACAGTTGTTTTGTTTACTTCCTCTCCAGGAGGTTAGACACAAGGTCAGGCATGGGTTGATGAAAGTGTTTCTGCAAAATTAATGGAATTCAAACTGGGAATGCACAAATTTGCAGTCTGTTGTAAACCAGTTAGCCACCATCACCTTCTAATCCATTGATATTTCTATGGTAGGTTCTCCTTCTCAGAAAATATTTACATCAAAAACTTGTTTAGCTAAAACAACTGTAAATAACTACTAAATAAAACTTCCATGATCAAAGTATTTTTCCAAGAACTACCATATAAAATAATACCATGGAGCTGCTTCCCTGCTGACTACAATATGGTTGTTTTTCAGTTCAATGTTACAACCTAAATAGCAATGCATCTGAAAAATTAATATTTTCTTCTAGCTAACTAGTCTTTTACGTAATTTTTCTGTATGTGTTATTTGCAAACAAAAATTGAAAATCTACTCCATTTTTTTTAATGAAATACTATATCCAACCCAATATTTCTTTTAGTACTCATCTGTGTTAATTAACCAATGTGATCTTTACATTTTATACAAATACACAAAATTTTGCATAGCATTAAATATCTGCTAGATAATCAAATTTGGCCCAGTTTCAACCACCACCTCCAATTGTCAGCATTTTTGGTGATGGGACAGAGGTTGGAGTTTGGTTGCTAGTGCTGGACTTAAAATGAGTAAAATTAACTCAGAACAGTTTTGCATCAGTTGAATATACTCTTATCAATTTTTTCTACAAATACCATTATGGCAGGTGTTCCTCAGAATTGTCTGATCTATTCCCTGCTTCCTTTATTTCAGCTCTTTTTACTTGTTGGTTTAGTGGTCTCTGTTAATTCGCTATTTCAATAGCTCATTGTAATACAGCTTCCTATTCCAGAAGATTCTTTTCAAGAACTGCAAGGTTGTGGAACTCTCTTCCTGCTCACTGTTTTCCTTCTACCCACAGCCTTGGTCTTTTTGAGATTTAGGTCAATAGGCATCTATTGTCTTTGCAATAAGTAGTTGTCATTCTTGTTAGTTCCTTACATTAAGTGGCTTCATGTCTTGTCTGGAGCGATTGCCATAAAAAAAAAAAATTGAAATTTAAAGAATTTTGCTTAGTGTCTAGTTACTGGATAAAATCTGAAATATTTGAATTTTCAAATAAGAAATTATGGCCATATTTTGTCCCCTAAAAACCTTTTCAAATTCTTACAAAAAATTGAATTTGTAGAATATTATTTGATCCCTAATACCTATTGTTAAAATTTCACAAAAATCGAAGGTATCTGAATTTTCACAAAGGACTTATGCCTTCTTTTAAATCCCTTTGTGCCAAAATTTATAATGGTGGTTAATTACAAGTGAAACCTGAACATACAAATATATAAACATCTACACATAATTTCATCTAAAAATATATATATGCACACACTAAGCCTTACTAACCTTGAATAATGGAAAAGTTTGATGGCACATAATACAAAAAACAACATGTTGCTAAATCAGTAAGCGGATCTCCAAGAGTCGAAAGTTCCCAATCAATAACTGCCAAAGCATTCTGATCAAGTGAGTCAAAAATTATGTTATCCATTCTGAAATGAAAAAGAAAACAATTATAAAAACATGGCAATTTTCTAGTTCTTTTTTTTATTTAAATTTGAAAATTAAGAAAGAAGCCATTGAAGCCATTGAAAAGGCGATTTTTTTTATTTTGCTTTTGTGTTAAATTTTTCAGAGACGTTTTAGTTATTTCTGTCATAATAGTAAGAAATGTTACTAATGTCCGTTAACATGCCTGGTGCTGTCATATATAACCTTGATATAATAAAATGATGCGTTTGAACTTGGTCTATTATTAGTAGAATGGATAAATCCCTAGAAATTAGTTCTTAAAAATATCAATTAAAGTAATTATTGAAATGTTTAGACTGTGTTTTTAGTATATTTTTTATACCAATATTCTTTGTTTAATTTTATTTTTGTTTTCTGAAACTAAAAAATCTATTAAAAAAAATTAATTTTGTTCTTTTATTTTATGGATCTAACTAACTCTAGTGACATCAGATTGTCTTTTTAGATTCTAGGAAAAATTTAATAAAAAAGTAAGCCGAGCATTCAAGGTCCCCCTCCACAAGTAAAAAATTTATTTCACCTTGACTAATATTTGTGCAAAATTTTTCTTAAAAATCCAATGCATGGTTATTGAGAAAAGAGCAAACAAATGAACGGATGAACGATTTGAGGGTAATTTTCCCCTATAATGGCTGCTAGGGGGAGCAACCAATGTTATCTTGGAAAATCTGTTCTGGCAAAAATTTACTTTCACCATGACTAATGTGTGCAAAATCTTTTAAAAAATTCACAATCTGGGTATTGAGAAAAGTACGAACAGATGAACGGAGGTGAATTACGAGGACCTATTCCTCCTTTGTTGGAGGACCCCAAAAAAAAAGACAAAATCAAGAAAAATGCAAAATCAAAAGACATGCAACACATCTAGACTGGTTGAAGAAAAAGCGCAAAAGTTTAGAATAAAAGGAAAAGAAAGGAAGGCGGGTGTAGCAAATAAAAAAAAAGGTCTGTCAGATTTTGTTTTCTCTTAATCTTTTGAAAATATATGCACTCACTTTCGTGCTAAAAAATTCTTTTTAAACTTGAAGACATCTGGCAGCAAAGTCATTAATAATAATACTAAAGTATTTTATGTTAATATTTTACTAAAATATTTTATATTAATACTAGCGGGGTGGGGGGGGGGTACCCGGCGATGCCCGGGTGTTTGGAGGTGTGTGTTGTGTCAAATAAAAAAGAACCAAGGCGGGTGGGGGTCGAACCCAAAGCCCTGAGGCGAAGTTTGAAAATAAAATCGGCCAGTCAGAATGATTTAGTGAAAGATGTTTGAATTTATTTAAGAACCAAATTGACAGGTGCGCGGCCGGAAGTCGTTGAGCGTTACGACGACAATGTAGGTTTGTTTGTTATAAGCGAAGTAAAAAAAGAAAATAACGTTAACAGTAAGTGGGAAAAAAAACACAAAAAAAACTAACGTAAGGCAAACGAATGATGAAAACAAAAACGAACACGTGAAAAATGGCTTAAATAAGCCTGTTTCGATATCAAAATTTTAAAAAATCGAAAAAAAAAAAAAAAACACTTCACACCACGATTCGAACCCAAAATGTTTAGATAATGAACCAAGGCCTTAACCAACTGAGCTAAGGCGACGTTCACGAAATTTGTTTGGTTTTTCAACTATTTAAAGTAAATCAGGTCACGACATCATCTGACGCATGCGTAGAATCGGTCATTGGCATGAGAGAACCGTTTTTGTTGCCCCTCCCCTGTCGAAAATTGTCGATTTCGGGGTGAAAAAGTTAACGTTTTTGGCCAATTTTTCGATATTTTTCGCGCAAAAGATGGAGCTTTGATGTGATACAGAGTTTGTGAATTTTCATCGCGTCTGTCGAAAGTTTTTAGCAGACATCCAAACATACACACAAACATACATACATTTTCGCTTTTACTAAAGTATTTTATGTTAAAATTTTACTAAAATATTTTATATTAATATAAAATACTAAAGTATTTTATGTTAATATTTTACTAAAATATTTTATATTAATATTGACACTAAAGTATTTTATATGAAAAAATAAAATAGGATCAAGAATCATCCAATTGTCAAATGTTGTTCACGTTTAATCCAATGAAAATTCATAGCTATCATTCATCCCCCCACCCCATCTCCAACACTGTCACTTCAGTCAAATTAACCTACCGAAAATCTCCATGGATCACTGTTGTGGCTTCATTTTCAGGAATGTTGTCTTTGATCCAATCCATTATTTGTGTCATGGCTGGAATGTCCTGAGTCTTGCTTACTTCATACTGTTTGGCCCAGCGGGAAAAATTCCTTTTAATGTAATTACCTGAGAATAATAATAAAAAGGTGGGTTTTTTTGTTTTGAAAGATGCACAACATGCACAGACATATGCCTATTGTAATAGAAAACAAAGAAACAAACTGTTCAAAATCAGAACAGAATCAAATTAAGATGGTAGATCTTGAACAAAGAAAGAACTCAATACTCCATTGGATACAGCTATTTTAATAATAAAAGCTTAAAATATGTTTACTGCAGTTTCACAGTATTATCAGTAATTAGAAATGCCTCCACTTAATACCAGTAAGAGACACTTCTGATGATCGGTGATATTATGAAACTGCAGTAAAGTGTTAGACTAAATAAATTTTATTATTTATTATATATATTCAAAATTTAACGGTTTGAAAAAAAAAAAAAGTGTTATATTTTTGACTCCCAGGCATTGTCAAGTAACCTAGCAAGGCACTGCGATTGTCAATTGTTATTGAATAATTCTCAATAGGGAAGATACTATTAAATATTGGAAAAATAAAGTTGCAATAGATTATTACCGGGTCAAATGTTTAAGCAAGATAAACAACTTAGCAATGCAAAAACATATTTACAGTTAGAATTTATAATGAAAGATTTAGAAATTTTAGTTAGAAAAAATATTTTAGAATTTAATTATAAAAACAACGGGAGAACCTGGACAATACTGACTGACCTGGATCTGAGAATCAACGAAACAAATAATTAGGTTGTGTATACACTAGTAGTCAGAGTTGAACAGTCAGAGAGGGGCAGTTAGCTGGCCACCGAGGAGAGAGCTGACAGTCTCTGGATGTCTAGGAGAAGCTATTGGGCGCACGATATAGCAAAATGTAAACTTCAACTTTAGAATTTTAGAAGCAATAACAAATAGAATTTAGTATCAAAACAATGACTTTGAATAAAGTGACCTGAGTAGTAACATCAGAGAATCAAACAAAGAGTTTGATTTATACACGTAGTCAGTTAGTTTCAGTCTGAGATTGTGAGAGTTGGCACAGGAGAAGATTGTCTCTGCATTTGGTAGCTTTTGATGAATGTATCACCACAATAGTGCAAAGACTGTGTCAAGATATTGTCACAATAGTATTCCAAATTATTATTTGAAAGAAATTTGGATTATAGAAAATGAACACTGGTTTATTTTCAGCAGTCTCATAATTATCACTTTCTTTATTTTGTCCTCATATTCTGTGACCGATGTGTCTGACAAAGGGGAAAGAATTGCTGCTTTCTGGGTCAGAATCTATGTATACAGCACTTATCATTGGCTAATTTTTGATCTTGAAAGTTTGTTTTTTGAATCTTTTTATATCAAGTGGCCTCATGTTATGTTTGGAGCAATTTCCATAAAAAAAAAAAAAAAAAATACACTTCTGTGCCAAAATACACACAGTGAATGTATGCTCACACAAGTTCACAGGTGTATAAACGGGTACCAGCCTTGTTGAGAAGTGTAACCGGTGATAGGATCATTCAGGTAATTAGTTCCACTAAGAAATTCTAAAAAGAAATATGTTTAAGCACTGCATAAATGTACAATACAATGTTGCCAAGAAAACACTACAAAATTTATACAGAAAAAAAACTGCAGACATATAGGGGTTAAAACCTTCACTATAGTCAATTTTTCTTTAATTTGGCTTTTTTTAAGGGGCAGGGCCTTTTTTACCTAAAAAATGTATATTCGCTTTTGAATTTGGCCTTCTTTCCTGAAAAATTTGGTTTCAAACATTTATTAGTCTGACAACCCTGCCCCACAGGCGCGCAGTTCTAATAAAGCTTTGTTTATGGAATCTACGTTTTCTTGTGTGTGTGTGTGTTTGCTTTAATTATTTTAAATAATGTTTCCGAAATTCTACCATATAAATTCAAAAATAAACAAAACAAATCTTGGTAGTTAAAATTGAGTTACAATATTCTCTAAGAGGTCTTTTTTACTTTAAGGGCTCTTATCAGAGTCTTATATATACTTATGATAAGTATTAAAGAAAATGTGGATCTTAATTTAAAAAAAAAAAAAATTGTACCAAACCTTTTTTTCCATAATCATCAAGACCTGCTTCCGTGACATCAACTGAATGAATCTTACATAAGACATCGACTACTTGCGAATAAATTTTCTGCCGTTCAAAATCATGTTTCTCTGAGAGGAGGGGTAACTGATAAACGGAACCGCGTACCAAACTCATCAGGTAAAAAGGGGTTCCCAATACACTGGATTCAAAGAAAGACAGAAATATTACAAAGTAGAAATTTTATGTATTTTTTTTTTAATTAAGAATACAGTACATTTTGGCATGTTCACATATTTACCCACTCAAATGCGTACTGGTTTCAAAGTCCTCAGACGTAAACAGTGTAATTGAATTTGAAGACTCGGCCATGTAGATCAAAACAAAAAAAATGTAAACTAATTTTTCAATAAACATGTTAATTAACATTGTTTTTTTTAATATGTTTATTTACAGAAACATTTTTTTAGAAATAATTAATATTGAAAGTAAAATATTCATTTTAATTTAATAAAGTAAAATAAATTAGATAAATGGATATGCTTGATTATGACTTGGTGACATGACATACTGACTTATCTCCCCTTTTTTTAATTTAATAAAGTAAAATAAATTAGATAAATGGATATGTTTGATTATGACTTGGTGACATGACATACTGACTTATCTCCCCTTTTTTTAATTTAATAAAGTAAAATAAATTAGATAAATGGATATGCTTGATTGACTTGGTGACATGACTTATCTCCCCTGTTTTACTCATATTTTCATTCTCATCAATGGTGAATCAGGATATTACGATAAAACAGATTTTTATTTTTAACCAACAGGCCGCCTGGTCTTGCTCGGTCTTAAAAAGAATAAAAATATGACTGGATTGAAGAAAGAGTTATGAATTTTACTAGCATCGGTGCCCGGCGTTGCCCGGGTGTTTGCAGGTGTATGCTGAGCAAAAGAAAAATGGTCATTTTTTTTTTAAATTTGACCCCTATTATTTCCCCTTAAAATGTATTGTTTTGGGCTTCCATCACGTTATTAAGTTAGATCCATGTCCAAGGAACCTATATCTAAAATTTCAAACGTTTAGACACCAAATTGGCCGAGTAATTTGCTAGACACGGCAAATATCAAATCTTTTGAACTTTGACCCCTTGACAACTCAAATTTTCGACTCAAACCGATTAATAAGCTTGCCCTATCTCTGAATACACTTTATGTAAAATTTCAAATGTTTAGACCAGAAATTGTCTGAGTAATTTGGTATAGACCGCAGACGTCAATTTTTTTTTAAATTTGACCCCTATTATGACCCCTTAAAATTTATAGTTTTGGGCTCAAATCACTTTATTAAGTTAGATCGAGGTTCAAGGAACCTATATCTAAAATTCCAAGTGTCTAGACCCAAAATTTTCGGAGGAGTTGGGTAGAGTTCTTAAAGGTCAAATCGTTGAAATTTGACCCCTTAACAGCCAAATTTCTGGCTGACACCCGTCACATCGATTTTCCCAAATCTCAGTACCCGGTATTTCAAATTTCGAGTCTATAGACTAAAAATTGACAGAGTTATTGTGTAGGGAAATGTACACAGACAGACAGACACACAGACAGACAGACAGACACGTTCACTTTTATAGATATATAGATTAATTCCAAGGACGACATTTTGTAAAGTTTCCCTCTATATACAATGTAAGCATAAAGTTTGGGTACATACCTTGAATCTTCACACATAGCGAGCATTGGTGGCACAGGGACACCCTGTTTGCCAAGAGCTTGCATCACTCGAAATTCACGGTCAACAGCGTGAGCGGAGGGTAATAATTTTCCAGGCTGAAATAAGGGCAAAAATATATTCTTTCGTAGCCCCTACATCAAAGTTTATATACATATAGTTTAGAATCAGATGATCACATCTAGAAATCCAGATTGTCGTTGATGGCCATATATCCAAACACCCGCATTTCAAATATGGTTGTCACAACTGCTAGGTGGTAAAAAGCTTGGATTTGAATTATTCCAAGCCATGGGTTGAATCGTTTGACAGCTGGTACAGTAACATCACCAATACTAATGATTGTTGGTGAACATGAAAGATATATATCTATAGATATTAAATATAAATATATACTTATTTGTTTTACATAAGCATTTATATATTACTACACATTCATGAGCATGTTTCAGTCAGCCAGTTACAAATAACTAGAGACCTCTTCAGACGCTATTACTTTTACAAAGTTTGTAATGAAAATTTTCATTATAGATTCTACTTTCGTTAGTTATAACTGGTTGACCGAAACATGCTCATGAATGTGTAACGGCATACAAATACTTATGTAAAACAAATAAAAAGTATATATTGGTATTGAGCTCTCTTGAATGAACCTCATTAAAATTCATTAGTTGCTTCACCTCTGGAAAATATTAACCTGGAAATTATATATACATATAATTCAATTCAGACAATAAGAATGAAAATTTACCAAACAAAAGCAAGTGTAAATGTATATCTAATATAAATGTTTATATTTATATAGTAATCCTAACCAAAAAGCTTAATAGGAAGTTGTCATAAAAAGAAATCCTTAAACTAATAATTTGCTAATATCTTTCTTTCCGCTGAAGAGAAGAATAGCATTCTTTGAAACTCCACGGATTAAGGATTTCTTAATAAGAATTTTTTTGAGTATTCTGTCAAACAATAAATTTCTTTGTAAAATTTTATTTACAGTATTGATTTCTTTTCATTTATATATATATATATATATATATATATATATATATATACATACTAGCAAAAGTACCCGTCGTTGACTGGGTTCAAAAACAGCCTACAGAAAATGGACTCTGATTTATGAAAGTATGATAGGTTATGAAAAGGAAGGGTTGTAAGAGATAGCTTCGAATTTGGGGATATCAAAACCAAAGCAAAATATGATGAAAGTAAAAATAAAATAGATAAACCCCATAATTTATTATACCATACCCCTTCACACTGAAACACTTATCACAATATTCTGTGGATCTATATAAAAAACCTTGTTAAACATTGTGACATATTTTCATTCTCTGGAGGTCAGGTGCGAACGAACACCCCATAATTTTATTATACCATATTTCTTCAAACTGAAACATAATCATCAAAGTATACTTATGCAGATAGATATGAAAAGTTTTTATTAAAGTTTGTGCCTATTTCCATTTTATGGAGGCTAGGCGCGAATGCAGACCCCACAATTTTATTATACCATCCCTATTTAAGTTGAAACATACTTATCAAAGTATTCTTATGTACATCTATATCAAAAACACTTGTAAACGTTTTTTTTTTTTTTCATTTTTTATTTCCATACTTTGTGGACCAGGCGCAAATGCAGACCCCACAATTTTAATGAACCACCGTTCTACCAGATCAAACATACCCATTCCTGTGTCTCGATACATTTTCTATCATAAATGTAATCAGTTTTCTAAAATAGTCAACCATATAGGAGCCTATTCGTGACCAGACACACACAGACATTCAGCTTTATATTATATATATATATATATATATATATATATATATATATATATAGTCATCCACATACAGTACTGTTTCGCTGTTTCACAGCTCATCAGTGCGGCTAGACAGGCAACTATCTCAAGCCAGGATTGAAACCCGACCGTCTGTACGATAGTCAAGGCTCCTAACCATCATGCTATCGGCGGCTACTGAGCGAATCGCAAGTTTAACGATGTTTTGACATCGTCCGAAATACCTAAGCTTGATTTGTTTACACAAAGAGCATCGCTTATACGCTAATGCTAATTCGTGTATCACTTCTCAATATGCTCAAGATATATACATATATATATATATATATATATATATATATATATACTAGCAGTTCCATACGGCTTTGCTCGGGCCCTATGTACTGTTCATAACTGTATATATTAAAAAGTGTGAATATGTACGGTAATGCCTTTCTATATAATAGGCTTCCTTAATTACCATAGAGAAAAGTTGGTAGAGGCCGTAGAGGTTGAATTTTTTAAAACTTTGACCCTAACTTTGACCCTAATTTTGACCTCTTAACATTTATTGTTTTGGGCTCAAATTAAATTAAAATGTTTGACCCATGTCCAAGTAACCTACATCTAAAATTTCAAGTATTTAGACCCAAAATTGGCAGAGGAGTTTGGTAGAGTCTGCTAAGATCAACTCTGTCAACTTTGACCTCTTGTCAGCCAAATTTTCACCCAAAAACTGATTAAAAAGCTTGCTGCATGTCTGAATACCCTTTGTGTAAAATTTCAAATGTTTAGACCCAAAATTAATAGTTTGCTAGAGACCGCAAATGTAAAATCTTTTGAACTTTGACCCCTTGGAAGCCAAATTTTCAGCAAAAAAATGATTAAAAAACTTGCCCTATGTCTGAATACACTTTACATAAAATTTCAAACATTCAGACCAAAAATTGGCTGAGTAATTTGGTAGAGACCGCAGAGGTCAATTTTTTAAAAACTTTGACCTCAATCATAACCCCTTAGTATTTACTTTTTGGCTCAAATCAAATTATAAAGTTAGATCCATATCCAAGTGACCTATATCTAAAATTTCAAGTGTTTAGACCAAAAATTGGCAGAGGAGTTTGGTAGAGTTCTTAAGATCAAATCATTGGACTTTGACCCCTTAACAGCCAAATTTCTGCCCGAAAACCAATTAAAAAGGTTTTCTCATTATGTCAAATCTCGAGTCTTAGAAAATTGACAAAGTTATTTGGTAGGGAAATGTACACAGACAGATATTTTCAGTGTTGGGGACGATTAATCAGAATCGGAATCTGAAAAATTGAAAGATTTGAGGGTAATAGAAACTGTATTGGAATCTGAAAAATTGCTGCCTATTTTCCGATGTCAAAACGATTTTTTTAATTGTCTATTTTTATTTGATTTTGTTTAAAGTAAAACCTTCCATTGCTGGTAATAATAAAATAATAAATATTTATTGATTTTAAATTTCCAGTATAGCTAAAACCGATAAATCACTCTCAACAAATGTATTTTGACGTTTAGGAAAATTTCTGCATATTTAATGGGTTTTTTTATTACGAAAATCGGGGAAAATAACAGAAATCTTATAGTTATATAATTAGAGATTTATTAAGAATCGGAATCGGTAATTGTATCATTGTATCAGAATCGAGAATTTAGCACGGAATCAGTAATTATATTGGAATCGTCCCATCACTAATATATATATTTATCTTAGTATGTCTGTCCGTTCCACTTTATCTTAGAAACTTCTAAACCAATCTGGCTGAAGTTTTGTATGGACCTTTGTTACGATAAGTTGCAATTATGGTATCTGTTCAATGAACAGTTAGAAGTTAATACCACATTTGTTCTCACTTTTTTTCAAAAATTACTGTGCTGATTTGACTGAAATTTTGTATGGAACTTTGTTCAATAAAGTGAAATGAACTATGTATTATGGTATCTGTTCGATGCACAGTTAATGATTAATAGGGATTATTATGTAATGCAAAATGAACATCAATTTAACCATATTCAAACATCAATTTGGCATAATGTACACATTCTAAGTCAATAATCAATAACTTTTTCTCATTTTTAACAAACCAAAAAAGCCAATATATATATCTATAGCACAATCACATTGACAATCACATTGACAAACTAGTTCTCGTCAGATCACCAAAGTTAAGCAATGTTGAGCCTGGTCAGTACCAGATGGGTGACCATTAGGGAAGGCTAGGTATTATGTAGTGCACCAAGTTGTAGAAATTTCCAGGTTGGTATCTGGGGGTGCATTAATTCACTGGGAGAGATGCACCCCCAGTCTTCGTTAAGACATGCATCTAGGAGAAGGAAACTGATGCAAAAATCTGCAGTATATTTTGTCCTGTGGCAGTCATCTGCACTGACAAAGGTTAGCAGTAATACCAAAACGTGTGGCTGGTTCTACACAAAGCCTTCACCACTATAAACAAATCACCTGTATGAATTTCTGAGCAACTTAGTAGTTATGGCAGAAGCTCATATGGCAAAATAGATGGGAAAGTCTATCATATATAAGAGCAAATAGTTAATTATTTTATATATATATATATACTAGCAAAAGTACCCGTCATTGACTGGGTTCAAAAACAGCCTACAGAAAATGGACTGTGATTTATGAAAGTATGATAGGTTATGAAAAGGAAGGGTTGTAAAGAGATAACTTCGAATTTGGGGGTATCAAAACCAAAGTAAAATATGATGAAAGTAAAAATAAAATAGATAAACCCCATAATTTATTATACCATACCTGTTCACACTGAAACACTTATCACAATATTCTGTGGATCTATATTAAAAAACCTTGTTAAACTTTGTGACATATTTTCATTCTATGGAGGTCAGGTGCGAACGAACACCCCATAATTTTATTATACCATATTTCTTCAAACTGAAACATAATTATCAAAGTATACTTACGCAGATAGATATGAAAAGTCTTTATTAAAGTTTGTGCCTATTTCCATTCTATGGAGGCTAGGCGCGAACGCAGACCCCACAATTTTATTATACCATCCCTATTTAAGTTAAAACATATTATCAAAGTATTATTATGTACATCTATATCAAAAACACTTGTAAACGTTTTTTTTAATTTTTTAATTTTTTATTTCCATACTTTGTGGACCAGGCGCGAAAACAGACCCCACAATTTTAATGAACCACTGTTCTGCCAGATCAAACATACCCATTCCTATGCCTCGATACATCTTCTATCATTATATGTAATCAGTTTTTTAAAATAGTCAACCATATAGGAGCCTATTCGTAATCAGACACACACACATTCAGCTTTATATTATATATATATATATATATATATATATATAACTACTTAATTTACTCACATAAAATTAATATACGAAAGTATAGATTTATGTGTAAACTTTAAGTATTTACTTCAAAAGTGCTCAATACGTAGGTAGAGCTTGTTAGTAAGTTATAAAATGTATATGGCGATTAAGCTACACTGAATATTCCGCGTTTCATCCACTCTAGGATTTTTCAGGCTGACTGGCTAACTAAAATCTCAATAGAAGATTCACATATAAAAACGACAAACAACCACAGAATTCGCGCATAAGCCTGAAGAATCCTAGAGTGGATGAAACACGGAATATTCAGTGTAGCTTAATCGCCATATACATTTTATAACTTACTATATATATATATATATATATATATATATATATATATGATAGACTTTCCCATCTATTTCGCCATATGAGCATATATATATATATCAAAGACATTGTATAAAAAATATATATATATATATATATATATATCAAAGACATTGTATAAAAAAAAAACAATACATTTTATTGAAGTATTTTATCAGATGTAAACCGTTAAAATAATTCCTGTTGTCCAAAGATAAGAATCCATTGTTTAACAAGTTTTATTCATCAACAAATATAAATACTTACAGGTTTCTTTCGAAGAACCATTTCTTTTCCTGCATAACGGATATAATAGGTTGGATTGGACATTCCATGCTTGAATAATCGAACCAGTGGTATCTCATCTACAATCAAATATTTGAGAAAGCAAAGCAAGATAAACATACCTAATTATTAGCAAAAAAAAAAAAAAAAGTTTGAAACAAGCAAAATTTTTACTAATTATAATTCCCATGAAAGCTAACAAGAGATGACCTGAAGCTTTATGAAATGTGGTTAAATGAGGTCAAAATAGAGGAACAGAAAGCAGCTTCAGCCAACATGATATGACAATGAAACAGAAGTTTGAGATCAGTATGTCTATAGGTGTTACATGCGGCACAATGTTCTAACAATGAAAGGAAAACTTTGATGATTGTCAAAAGTGAAATGTCCCCCTAACATCTGTTACTTTGTCAGATATTAGGTTATGGCCAGTCCTAGGAGGTTCACTCCCACCCCAGGATTTATTTATTGTCAAGAATATAGTTAACAAAGTAGTTAAAAGTTGAGAATCTGTGTGAACTAGTTTTCACCAAAAAAAAAAAAAAACAAACAAACATTAAAAACTTCAAGTAAAAAGAATTTTAAGATGGTTACTTTCTGTCCCTTCTGAAAAATCCTTTGTAGCACAATAAGGTCCCTAGGGCAGTCTAAAACTTGGGAGGAATTCTTATCCAGAAAACACAAGAACTTCTTAAAACCCTAACTTTCTCATCTACTCACATGAACCATGTTTTTTTGCATGTCTCATTGCCCTTGTATCTCATCTTTTAAAATGCATGCATGGAGTATTGTTGCCACATCTGGGTTGGTGCATCTACCACTAGTCTCTCCTTCTTGAATAGGGTCCAAGAAAGGGTCTCCAATCTAGTAGGTCCCACTTTATCAACTAGGCTCCAACCCCTGTCCCATCACTGCAATGTTGCATCTCTGTGCCTGTTTTACAAGTATTTTAATGGAATGTGCTCTGATGAACTCCCTGCACTGGTACCCCCTCGACGTACATGTCCCCGACAAACCCACTTAGCAACAAAATCACTCCCCTTCACTGTTGAGGTTCCTAAATGCCAGAAAGCTTTCTACTCAAATAGCTTCTTCTCTAGAACAGCTAGACTTTGGAATTCCTTTCCTGTTATCTGCTTCCCTAACTGTACTGATATGCAAGTTTAAATGTAACGCAAACCAACATCTTAATCTTTCTTAGACATGGTCCCAATTAATAGCGCTTTACATCCAAGTGGCAATATGCCTTGTTTGGGATGAAGATGAGTAAAAAAAAAAATGGACCAGAGTTCAAGCATGCAGATCACCAAAACCTACAAAACGCTACAATTCGGAACATGCTTTATTTCTCTATTTACAAATAGCTGCCCAACAAGCAAAACATTGTTGTCACTTTAAACTCCGTAAGTTTTCTATAATGTGAGACAGAAAGTTGCCTGCCAAGTAGAGATTACAAAAGCTATCAATGATGAATGCTATCTTCTCCATGGATGTGAACCAGTAGTCCTACAACTAAAGTTAAGAAGCTTCTTCAGCCACGTTAAAATCTCTAACATCTCAGGAAGAGACCACACTAGAGCTGTGAATCAGATAGCTAGAAAATTCCCCACCTTCTATTGACAGAGTAATCTTCGCTTTTGAGGCCTTTCCTATTGGTTCAGAAGCATCCTGGCTCCCATGGAGAACAACTGAACCATGTGAGGGATCAAAAGTTATGACCAGACGAGGCTACAAAACTGACTCAGCCATCTGCAAATGTGGAGAGGAGGACTATGTCATGCAACATTGTCTTGTTTGCCCTCTGCTGCTCAACCAGCAAATAAAAAAATTGGAAATTGTTGTATGACTACATGCTTCAAAGACGTGCAAAGATGAATTTCTATTATCAAGAAATTAAATTTTATTTAATAAAATTAATTATTCTCTCGTCTACATCAAACAATCACTTTTCAAATAATTGAAGACCATCCTTTTAACATCTAAGTGTGACCTTAAATCAATCAAGCAAAACCAAACTTATCGACTCGACTTACTTGAAAGAGAAAAACCAAAAGTTTTGTTGAGATAATCAGTCAAACTATCCAAAGGAAGAGCCAACTTTTGTGGAACAGACATTGTTCCTTCCATGTAACCTTGGAGATTACAGCCAAGGAGTTTTTCCAGATCTCCGATAGCTTGATCAGGATCAATCACCTGCAAAAACAAGATACATATAACAAAAAGGTATATGGTATAATCACATTGACACACCAATTCTAATTAGATCACTATAGTTAAGCAATATCGAGGCTGGTCAATATCAGATGGATCATCATTTGGGAATACCAAATGCTGTACGTATGAGGATATCAGCACTCCCCTGCTAGAATTGCAAAAAAACTAACAAGGATATACAAGTTACTGGAGGCCATTTGTGAATTTGATATGTCTATAAAACTTTCTTCCCTTGGAGGAAATCGGTTCAAATCAACTAGGGTGAGTGCTATTTTGGCACAGTTCGATAACGTATATAAAGGTTTGAGAAATACTAGAGATTCAGGTTGGTTGAATAAAATAAAAATTAGGAAAGCGGGCATATTTGGAATGGTTACAGTTAAGTTAACGTTGGTGTAGACAATTGGTGTTATACAGAAGCTTTCTGTCTGGATGACCAACCTAGAAGAGAAATGTTAATTTAATCTACTCTGCAACTATACATTCATCAAGATGCGTGACATGATGAAGCTTTAGAGCTGGTAGTCCATAAGTCACACTGAAGGCAATCATGGAAGTTGAAACTGGTTTGTTAGAACTTATTTGCTGTCAGTAATCGTCAATCAAAAGCATTAGAGCTCGGAATTTGTCAATGTTTGAAACCTAAACAAATAATCAGTCCGACACTTGCTATCAAGCTGACAAATGGTTATGGCCATCCTAGGAGGTTCACCCCCACCCCAGGATTTACCTTCTCTTTAAGAAGAGGTTAGTTTATTGTTAATCACCAGAGGCACCCCTATAGGGGCATGACTATGGAGCTCCTGAAACATTTTGTGTAGGCCAGAGTGCACCATCTATCATACTAGCTTTTCAAAACCAATCTGACCTTGTGTCTAACATCCTGTAGAAAATAAGTAAATATTTTGCTTACTTTTATGGTGTTGATCCCCATTTTGTTGGCCGCTTTTAAATTGACCCCGAGATCATCAAGAAATACTGTCTGTTCAGGAATCAACTTCAGCCTGTCAAGACACATTTTGTAAATTTTAGGATCAGGTTTGCGGCACTTCACAATTGCGGATTCGATAATCTGTGAAAAAAAAAAAAAAAATTATTATTACATTTGTGAATTTTGGAGATGAGAATTGATTATTTGGATTATTCAGACTACTGATCTCATCTGGAGATGTATTCTCATAAAGTTTCAGATGATGCATATACTCGTAACATATAGTGATAAGTAGTAAGACTGCGCATATAAAATCAAGAAAAAGTTTTAGGCTTTCAAAATACATACTAAAATTGTCCGCAAGAACTCATGGTGTAACAGATAAAGTACTAAGTAAAATTCAGTTCTAAGTGACACTCTTCTGGAGGTTGAAGGTTCAATCCTTGGTGCGGGTGATACGAAGAATATAATTGTACATTATTTAAGACTTCTAATCGATCATGGCTGATGGAACAAGAGCATGCTACCCCCATGAATAAATAAAGGGTTCCATTCAAAGTGTCATACAGGTCCCCGAGTTTGACAAAATTCACCTGAAGAAGTTTGAAGTTTTTATTGGCCGAAACGTTGTTAGAATAGCACTCAAGATGAGAACAGTGATCAAAAAAAAAAAAAATTTTTTTTTAATTTAAAAAAATAAAAAAATGTATAAATAAAAATAAATTTAAATTTCAAAGTTCCATACAGGTCCCCGAGTTTGACAAAATTCACCTGAAGAAGTTTGGAGGTTTCATTGGCCGAAACGTGAGAATAGCACTCAAGATGAGAACAGGGGTCAAAAAAAATTTTTTTTAATAAAAAAATGTATAAATAAAAAAATGTATAAATAAAAATAAATTTAAACAGAAAGGAAACATTGCTTTGCGCATTAGTAGGTCAATTGGTTCATAAATCAAATCTATCAAAACAGAAAAAAAAACATTCATTTTCAGATAATTTGGAATCTTCTGCTGCTGTGCCTCAATATCTATATCTACACCCTTTTACCCTCAGACTAAAAGGAGCTCAACTGGAAATTAAAAACAAAGTATGAAATAAAGGATACAAATTACTACCGGAACAGTTGCAGAAACTCGCCATAAAGCAAATGAACAACAGAAGATGTTGTATTTTAAACTCCATATATACTGATGTTTATCAGCTGTTTTCTTTTCGGATAAAGTTAATGTCAAGAGATAAAGTGCCTTTCTAGGGCTTTCCTCATCTAAGTTTTATAGGATGGTGCTTTTTGGGAGGTATTTCATAGCATATCTTTTTTTCTTCTTTTTGTAAACTTTATATAGTCATGTTTGGGGGTTATTTTATCTTACAGATAATATTGGGTCATCAGGAGAGAATATATACCGTTTCGGGGCCTTCCTCTCTACAGCTTGTTTACATATCAGCCTCTCCTCACTGATGTGAGGCCCAATTATCTGCTCAATATAATGAAAAGAAAAGACGTTTGATAATTAAACGGCTCTTGTTACGAGCAACAGCTTTGCACATGTCGTTCAATATCATGAATGATTAATTAGTAATTCTTGATAAAGTGCATAAAAATATTTGTAATTTGGTTGGCTTCATCCTTTCTGCCACCTCTCGTTTTACAGACATGATGTTGTGAGATTCAGTTATTTCTATAAATACCATTATGGCAAGTGTTTTCTAGAATTGTCTGATCTATTTCATGTGTTACAGTTTGTTTAACTCGTTGATCTAGAGGTCTCTATCAATTCACTGTTTCCATACCTTATTGTAATACAACTTCATATTCCAGTAGCTTCTTTCCAAGTGCTGCAAACTTGTGAAACTCTCTCCCTGTTGATTGTTTTTTTCCCATTATAGCCTTGGTCTTTCCAAGATTAAGGCTAATAGACATCTATCTTTGAGATAATCATCTTTCATTCTTGCTAGCTCTTTACGTCAAGTGGCCTCATGCCTTGTCCGGAACAATTTCCACAAAAACAAAAATTCTACCGATTCATAGCTGACAAAAGGGAAACAATTGATTCTCCTCTTCTATGAACTAAATGAAGGGTTTGATTCGACAACAATTCCCAAGCTCAAAACATCTGAAGAAGGAATGTTATGAAAATAACAATCAAGATGAGAATAGAAGATCAAATGATCGTTCCTCATCTCAAAAATTCCAAAAACACAATATTTCATAAGTACCCAAAAACAGGTAATAAAAACGTATATATATATATATATATATATATATATATATATATATATATATATATATATATAGACTACTTCATTTAATCACATAAATTAATATGAGAAAGTATAATTTTATGCATAAATTTTCAGTATTTACTTCAATAGTGCTCAATACATAGGTAGAGCGAGGTAGTCGGTTATAAAAATATATATATGGAAATTAAGCTACACAGAATATTCTGCGTAACTTAATTGTCATATATATTTTATAATTTAATACTATATATATATATATATATATATATATATATATATATATATATATATATAATACCATTATAAGACCTCTTTAAGAAAACTAGAAGCCCTCTCGATAGAATTAAGAATAAGTGGTCTATGTTAGTTCAATGCAATATTCCGACATCTGTCATTGAATTCTATCTGACTGTTTACTGTTCATGTCCACTTAATCACTATTGATAAAATTTAGTTCCCTTACCTCACGTGCTAATCCCTGGTAGTTTGGGGATTGAATGTAATCCCACAAAATTATGGTTGACTTTGTAATGAGGTTCAAATCTTCCAACTGGCAGTAATTATCATTTCCTACACTAATGAGAACACAAGTTTGAAACGTGTTTCTAGGTTAAAAAATAATTATTTTTACTTAAAAAGTATTAATTTTAGAAAGGTTTGTATCTATATCTGTGCATGAGGTCGCCAGTCTAATCAAGAACCTTGATTCCAGTAAAGCAACTGGTCCTGACGGTATTCCAATTATAGTGTTAAAAAAGCTTCAACCAGAACTTGTCCCCATACTTACCAAACTGTTTAAGCATTGCCTTAAGGAGAAGTGCTTTCCAACACTCTGGAAAACCTCATCAGTATGCCCTGTATTTAAGAATTCAGGAGATGATAAGTCATCTCCCTCTCAGTACAGACCAATAAGTCTCTTGTGTGTTATGAGTAAGTTGCTGGAATCCATATTAAATAGAGAAGTAGTCAACCACTTCAGCAGAAATAACCTTCTTAGTGACACGCAATATGGTTTCCGTTCTGCTAGATCTACAGCAGATGTGCTAACAGTTATATCTCATAGGATTAGCGAATCTCTTGAGAAAGGCTTCATTTCTAGGACAATTGCTCTTGACATATCAAAGGCCTTCAATAAGGTATGGCAAAAAGGCCTACTTCACAAGATTTCCAGCTACGGTATAACTGGAAATGTTTTCTCAATCATTAAATAATTTCTCTCTGATAGGCTCATAAGAGTAGTGGTTGATGGGCAGAAATCAGAGGCCCACAGCATTAATGCTGGAGTCTTTCAGGGATCGATCCTGGGCCCAACTCTCTTCCTGATCTACATTAATGATCTTCCAAAACACATACTAAAATCATTCATTGACATCTATGCTGATGACACGACTATCTATGGCAACACATCAAAGGCCGTAAATGACAATGTTCTCTCTGATTCTCTCTCCTCAGATCTTGAGCACGTGGTGCAATGGGGGAAGAGGTGGCTGGTTACCTTTAATGCATTTAAGACCAAGCTCCTATCATTACATCATAAACGCTCTGATCCCCATCTGGCATCAATTGAAATGGATGGCTTTCATGTTTTGACAAGCTTCTGAGCTTGACCTTTACACCTGATCTGAAATGGAACACGTACATCAAGTCTGTTGCCAAGGTCGCTGGGAAGATGGTGGGATCCTTCTACCGCTTCAGAAGATATCTCACTAATGAGGCAATTCTCTATCTATATAAAAGCCAAGTACGTCCAAGGATGGAGTACTGCTGCCACATCTGGGCAAGAGTTGCTAAAAACAACCTATCCTGCCTTGACAGAGTACAAAATAGACTTTGTGACTTGGTGGGGGATACCCTTTTCTCTTCCCTGCAACCTCTCTCCCACAGAAGAGAAGTTGCGAGCCTGTCTTTGTTTTATCGTTATTTCCATAGCAAGTGCTCGTCTGAGCTCCATTCTCTGATCCCCCCCTCGCCAATCTTTCACGAAAAACACCCGACTAGCTGAAACCACTGTCAATAATTTTCCTCACTCTTTATCTGTGCCTAAATCAAAAGAGTCTTTCTTAGAACTGCATGCCTGTGGAACTCTCCGCCGCTTGCCTGTTTCCCTCCCGACTTCAACTTGTATGTCTTCAAGTCCAACACAAACAAATTCCTGATGAACCGCCACCTTAAGTAATGACATTTTATAAAATCTCCAATACTAACTATTACTACGATACTATCCCATTGATTACTGTACACACAATACCCCTTATCCCCGAGTGGCTTCTTGGCCTTGATAAGTGGGGACCTCCATGTAAAAAAAAATAAATAAATAAAAAAATAGGATAAAAACCTGGAAAATTTAACTGCTTATATAATAGTGCTATTTATTTATTTATTTTGCATGAGTGTATGTTAAAAAATTAAAATGTTTTGAATCTAGTCACATGACCCTTACAGCCTGATATTGCATTTCACTTTACAAAATGAACACGTAAAGAACAAACCATTTTTTTTAACCTGTTGTGCTAATTATAGCTACAACTAAAATATGTTCTCAAATGTGTAGCTATGCTATTTTTGTATAGAATGTTTTACTATATATGTTTGTTTATATTGCTGTGTTATATTTGTTATATTATAACAAGAATTCTGATTTTAAAAGTAAAATAAAAATACATACCACATCGAAAAGGCTTCGGTCAAGAGGAAGAAAAGACTGTGTCTGGTAGTTGAGCCAATTGTTTGTAAGCAAAGCGACCTTCAGGCCCTCAGCACGGACACATTTGATGGCATCAATCATTTGGGGGTGTGGGCACACGTCAGATCGGTTGAAGCTAGGTAGTAAACCAGAGACATTCACAGGACGACCAATCTACAGACAAAATACACACAAGAAAACATGTGGAATAATTAAACGCTTTTTATGTAAGATAATAAAATCATTGTTCAGTGCAGGTGTACTACAACTTATCAAAAGGGCAGATGGACACCAGGTGTAGTTTGGACAAATTTCAGGAAGCATGAGAGTTTTAAAGGATGCAATGTCCTGGCAGCCAACAACCAATGAAGACAGTTTGTTCCACGCTTCAACAATTTTGAGTATGAAAAAATGTTTCTTAAAGACATGAAAACTATGTTGCTTTCTGACTTTATGGTATATCATCTACTAGTTAGGTATCACCTAATGACAGAGTTATTTCCCTTAGATCAAAGAGATTTATCACATTTGAGAAACCTTAACAATGTGGGAGGTAAACAGTGACTGGGCAGAAGTTGGAGCTTGGTCACTAGTGCATGACTTATGAGATAGAAGACTCTAAAGACTAGTGGTAGATTCCCCAGCCAAAATGTAGAAACAATAACCATGCATAGGCAAATGATGGTTTTGTAGATACAGGTTAGATGTGAGTAATTTTCTAGCACTGTAGGAGCCCACCTTTTTTGCAGCAGCCTTGACAATGTCCTCAATGTAACTGCAAATTAATGTTGCCTGCAAATGTTAAGCTGAGAAGTTTGGATGATGAGCTCTCAGGTAGCATATTAGCTATGCCTATTGATGGTTGAAAGGGTTTCTTGTAATTGTTAAAGGAAAGAAGCTTTGTCTTTCTGGGTGATATTAAGACAACTTCTTGACAATTTTAGAGATTTATCCAATGCAAATCATTGCTGCCAGTAATGCTCAGGTCATATGAGAGCTTTAATAAATTCAAACCCAAGGATGTAAGGCATGAAGAGTATTGCAGAGGAAGATATTCATTTGGTTGTACATCTCTAAACAATTTTCGAGGCAGTGATTGGTGTTGTGGAGGAAGGATTTTTCCTACCAAAATAAATGATGATATGCTTGTTGACAGCTTAAAGTGTTAGTCTGTGATTCATTGCAGCATCAATTCCAGGTTTGATTACAGGAAAGATGGAGAATATGAGATGGTTTGCCAAGATAACAGATTTATAGCAGCATCAATATTCACCTGACTGACCTTGTTTTAGATTAAGAAAAAACAGCCACCAGAGTTCAGTTAAAAAGACAAACATCTTTACAACTTATATTAACTTCAACAGTTTCATCAATATAGACTGGAAAATACAAGGAGCAAATATTCGCTGCTTCTAATGTTCCAGCTCATTTCACTTGTTGGTCTAGTGGTCTCCATCACTTTACTATTTTGATACCTCATTGAAATACAGCTTCTTATTCCAGTAGCTTCTTTCAAAAGAACTACAAACTCGTCATGCTGACTGTTTTCTTCCTTCTTATAAAGTTGGTCTTTTCAAGACTAAGGCTAATATAATAGATATCTCCTGCCTTTGCAATAATCATCTTTCATTTTTGTTAGCTCTTACATCAAGTGGTTTCATATCTTGTCTGAAGCAATTTCTATAATAAAAAAAAAATAAAAATCGAATATTCATTGAATCATAAATAAATTAAAGAAAACTTTTTTATAAATCATAAAATTGAAAATTGTAAACATTTTTTTTTTTTTTCATTTCTCTAAGTGCTTCACCAGGACAATGGCAGGTAAATGCAGTTTATATATATATATATATATATATATATATATATATACTAGCAAAAGTACCTGTCGTTGACTGGGTTCAAAAACAGCCTACAGAAAATGGACTCTATTTAGCGTGCAAATATGAACAGTTTCAAGGAGATACCGACTTGATAAATCCCTCACTTGCTCTCATTATTGCTTTGGTGAGAGGCAAAATCAAAAACAAGATACTGAAAAAAAATGAACTATTCCTTTTCTCTAATACATGTCAACCAAAGCAACTTGTTTTGTTCTCTTATATTCTTATGTTTTTTTTTAAAGTTTTTATGGAAAAAAACATGTTTCATTGAACAGCAGGAATAATTCCTGTTTGTTTTTCTTGCAATCCATCTTTTCCATTTGATAGGTCAAAGTTTGAACATTCTGTTCAAGTGTAAATTTCAATTTCAATGAGTCATTTCCAGGTGCATGATGAATTAGAAAATTGCATTTAGTGAATTTATTGAAAAAGTTGATTAAAATCATTTAAAAGCCCTTAAACGTACCCTCTCTTTCATATTGAGGCAGATTGATAGCCAGTTTGTTTATGTGAATGACTATATATATATCTATATATATATATATATATATATATATATATCTTCTATAATATAAAGCTGAACGTCTGTGTGTGTGTCTGGTCACGAATAGGCTCCTATATGGTTGACTATTATGGAAAACTGATCACATATAATGATAGAAGATGTATCGAGACACAGGAATGGGTATGTTTGATCTGGCATAATGATGATTTATTCGGTGGCTCATTAAAATTGTTGGGTCTGCGTTTGCGCCTGGTCCACAAAGTATGGAAATAAAAAATTTAAAAATTCAAAAAAAAAAAAAACGTTTACAAGTGTTTTTGATATAGATGCACATAAGAATACTTTGATAAGTATGTTTTAACTTAAATAGGAATGGTATAATAAAATTGTGGGGTCTGCGTTCGCGCCTGGCCTCCATAGAATGGAAATAGGCACAAACTTTAATAAAGACTTTTCATATCTATCTGCGTAAGTATACTTTGATAATTATCTTTCAGTTTGAAGAAATATGGTAAAATAAAATTATGGGGTGTTCGTTCGCGCCTGACCTCCACAGAATGGAAATATGTCACAAAGTTTAACAAGGTTTTTTAATATAGATCCACAGAATATTGTGATAAGTGTTTCAGTGTGAACAGGTATAGTATAATAAATTATGAGGTTTATCTATTTTATTTTTACTTTCATCATATTTTGCTTTGGTTTTGATACCCCCCGAATTCGAAACTATCTCTTTACAACCCTTCCTTTTCATAACCTATCATACTTTCATAAATCAGAGTCCATTTTCTGTAGGCTGTTTTTGAACCCAGTCAACGACGGGTACTTTTGCTAGTATATATATATATGCTTTAGTGATGGAATGATACATATTTACATATATAAAATGACAAAAATATACACAAAATAAAAATAAAAAAGAATATAATTCTTCAGAGCTTTTCCAACTGACCTTTTCTGAGCATTCCTGACTGAAATGCTCAATAAACTCATTAGCTGTTAAAAGACCCATTTCAAGTTTAGCCCATGCACCCATGTGACCATACTCAACAATCACACTCAGCAATGTCCCATCTGGAATGTTATTCTTGGACTCAAATTCTGAAAAAGAAAATTTAAAGGTGAAAAAAATTCATTCTGAGCTAACACAAACGAACGGGTATACAGGGTGGAATATGAGTCCTGTTACAAAATTTCAGAAGTATTTTTTATGATAATATTAAGATAAATTTACTATTTTATTTTCATCATATGATAATGTAATGTAATGATTTCTTATTTTTCATATACAAAAAATACTAATTTTTAACAATGTCTGTTGAATTAAAGAGAAGCAGCATGAGAAGGTCATTTTTTTTTTTTTTTTTTTTACACAGTGATCACCACATCAAGGCCCGGAAGCCACTCAGGGATAAGGGTTATTGCAAGTACATTACATTAGTGTGGAGATTTGATGAAGTGTTTACTTAAGGGGGCAGTTCATTAGGAATTTGTTTGGACTTGAAGACATCCAAGTTGTAGTCCGGTGGGAAGCAGGCAGACGGAACAGAGTTCCACAGGCGTGCAGTTCTAAGGAAGAAGCTTTGTTCATGGAATCCGCATTTTGATTTAGGCAAAGATATAGAGTGGGAGAAATTTGTCACAGTGGATTCAGCTAGACGGGTGTTTTTCGTGAAAGATTGGCGAGGGGGGGGGCGAGAGATTGGAGTTCAGACGAGCACCTGCCATGGAAATAACGATAAAACAAGGATAGGCCCGCAACGTCTCTTCTGTGGGAGAGAGGTTGCAGGGTAGAGAAAAGGGCATCCCTCACTAAGCCACGAAGTCTATTTTGTACTCTGTCAAGGCAGGATAGGCTGTTTTTAGCAGCTCCTGCCCAGATATGGCAACAGTATTCAAGTTTGAGAAAAACCTCAAAATCAACAAAATGTTCATGAAGCAAATGATTGATCATTAGCTGGAAACTTCGTCGATCAAGACAGACAACAATCAGGCCTTCCCTGCATCTCAAGAACACCTAAACTCAACAAAAACGTGAGAGAAAAAATCAGGTGAAATTCAAGAAGACCCATGAGACAAATGGCAAAAGAAGCACAAACGTCACCAAAAACTATCCAAAGAATATATCGAAGTGACCTAAAGATATCACCTTGTAAGCTCCAAAAGCGACAGTTTTCTCTACAAGTGTCTACTTAAGGGGGCGGTTCATCAGGAATTTGTTTACGTTGGACTTGAGACATCCAGGTTGTAGTCAGGTGGGAAGCAGGCAGACGGACCAGCGTTCCACAGGCGTACACTTCTAAGAAACGAGCTTTGTTCATGGAATCTACGTTTTGATTTAGGCACAGATAAAGAGTGGAGCAAATTTTTGACAGTGGTTTCAGCTAGTCGGATGTTTTTCGTAAAAGATTGGCGAGGGAGAACCAGAGATTGGAGCTCAGACGAGCACCTGCCATGGAAATAACAATAAAACAAAGATAGGCTCGCAATGTCTCTTCTGTGGGAGAGAGGTTGCAGGGAAGAGAAAAGGGCATCCCCCACTAAGCCACAAAGTCTATTTTGTACTCTGTCAAGGCAGGATAGGCTGTTTTTAGCAGCTCCTGCCCAGATATAGCAGCAGTATTCCATCCTTGGACGTACTTGGCTTTTATATAGATAGAGAATTGCATCAGTAGTTAGATATCTTCTGGAGTGGTAGAAGGATCCCACCATCTTTCCAGCGACCTTGGCAACAGACTTGATGTACGTGTTCCATTTCAGATCTGGAGTAAAGGTCAAGCCCAGAAGCTTATCAAAACATGGGCCTTCTCCTAGACGAGAGCCATCCATTTCAATTGATGTCAGATGGGGATCAGAGCATTGATGATGTAAGGATAGGAGTTTGGTTTTAGATGCATTAAAGGTAACCAGCCACGTCTTCCCCCACTGAACTCGAGATCAGAGGAGAGAGAATCAGAGAGAACATTGTCATTTACGGCCTTTGATGTGTTGCCATAGATAGTTGTGTCATCAGCATAGATGTCAATGAATGATTTTAGTATGTGTTTTGGAAGATCATTAATGTAGATCAGGAGAGAGTTGGGCCCAGGATGGATCCCTGAGGGACTCCAGCATTAATGCTGTGGGCCTCTGATTTCTGCCCATCAACCACTACTCTTATGAGCCTATCAGAGAGAAATTAATTAATGATAGAGTAAACATTTCCAGCTATACCGTAGCTGGAAATCTTGTGAAGTAGGCCTTTATGACATACCTTGTCAAAGGCCTTTAATATGTCAAGAGCAATTGCCCTAGAAAGGAAGCCTTTGTCAAGAGATTCACTAATCCTATGAGATATAATCGTTAGCACATCTGCGGTAGATCTTGCAGAATGGAAACCATATTGCGTGTCACTAGGAAGGTTATTTCTGTTGAGGTGGTTGACTATTTCTCTGTTTAATATGGATTCCAGCAACTTACTCATGACACACAGAAGACTTATTGGTCTGTACTGAGAGGGAGATGACTTATCACCTGAATTCTTAAATACAGGGCATACTGATGAGGTTTTCCAGGGTGTTGGAAAACACTTCTCCTTAAGGCAACGCTTAAACAGTTTTGTAAGTATGGGAGCAAGTTCTGGTTGAAGCTTTTTTAACTCTATAATTGGGATGCCATCAGGGCCAGTTGCTTTACTGGAATCAAGGTTCTTGATTAGCTTGGCGACCTTATGCACAGATATTTGTATGTTACCTAGCATGTTCTGTGTTATAGGAGGAAATATGGGGAGTTGATGGCCTTCGTCGCATAGGATAGAATTAGCTGCAAAGTTCTTGGCAAATAGTTTGGCCTTGTCGGTTGCTGACGAGATGACCTCTGGTCCATTAATAATCGTTGAGACAGAACGCACACTTCTATTCAGGATCCTATTTGTTATTTGCCAAAACTGGTGGAAACCAAGCCACTGCTCAGCTACTTTGGATTTAAAGGACTGAGCATATAGCTCTCTTGCATTTTTTATTACTCTTTTACAGTGGTTACTGGCGTTTCTGAAAGCAGCTTTAGTCTCAGTGCATCCATTACGTTGGTAGCTATGGAAATGTGATTTCTGTGCGCGATGGCAGCAGCACATTCTGGGGAGAACCATGGCTGGCTGTCAGGTTTTTGTTGGAATTTTTTAGATGGTATGAATCGGTCTATGCCTACAATTAACCATTCGGTCAGATCTGATACTATAGAGGACACCTCCTTTTTAAACATGGAATGCAGAGGTAGATCAGATATGAATGTACGGAAGCTATCCCAGTCAGCCATAGAGTATCGGTATACAGTACAGTGGAGGGGTATGTCTGGGGACTTATTACATTTCATTTTTATCTTAATTTATATGATGGAGTGGTCGGAGGATCCTAGAGGAGAAACAACGGAACATGAACATAGCTCAGGGGAAGTGGAGAGAAAAAGGTCTAGAAGGCTTGCATACTGACCTGTAGTATCGGCCATACAGGTGGGCTCGCGAACAATCTGCGTGAGGTTATAAGCAATGGCAAAATCATGACAGAACCTCCCCTCATCGTCTGTCTTATTTGAGTGGGTCAGTCATTCCACGTTATGGACGTTGAAGTCACCACAGATGTGAATGTTAGCCAAGGGATGTGCAGACAGGATGTGGTCTATTTTCTCAGATATACTCTTAAAGATAGTAACTCCGCTGTTATGGAGTCGATAGAGGGCAAATATAAATGTAGTGGTGTAAGCAAGTGCAACCCAGAAGCACATATAAGGTAAATTAGGATCTTCTCTAGAGATATCCCTGCCACACGGGAAGCCATCTTTAAATGTAGGCACATATTCCATGCCCATGGCGGTCTTGATAAGTCAAGAGCAATTACCCTAGAAAGGAAGCCTCCGTTGACAGATTTGCTAATCCTATGAGATATAACATTTAGCGTATCTGCTATAGATCTAGCAGAATGGAAACCATACTGCATGACACTAAGAAGGTTATTTTTGTTGAGGTGATTGACTACTTCTCTATTTAACACAGATCTCAGTAACTTACTCACGATGCACAGGAGAAGGAGACTTATTGGTCTGTACTGAGAGGGAGATGACTTATCACCTGAATTCTTAAATATGGAACATAATGATGAGGTTTTCCAGGGTGTTAGGAAGCAATTTTCCTTAAGACAACGCTTAAACAGCTTTATAAGTATGGGAGTAAGTTCTGGTTGAATCTTTTTCAGCACTATAATTGGAATGCCGTCAGAGCCAGTTGCTTTACTGGAATCAAGGTTTTTGATTAGTTTGGCAACATCACGCACAGATATTCGTATGTCGCATAGCATGTTTTCTGATACAGGAGGAAATACGGGAAGTTGGCGGCCTTGGTCGCATAGGGTAGAATTAGCTGCAAAATTCTTGGCAAAGAGTTTGGCTTTGTCTGATGCTGACAAGATTACCTCAGATCCATACAAGAACTTTGAGTTTTTTTATTTGTGTGCAAATACAAAACCATTTGCCACTGTTGATTTATATAAAAAGGTTCATTTAACAAAAGAAAAGAACAGTCAGGTTACTTCCGTACGTGTATGAGAGAGAGTGAGGGAAGAAGAGAGAGAAACAGGTAGAGTGATAGATGAATATCTCGTTTCACTACTTTATGCAAACACACCCCCTCTCTATTGGGGACAGCATCCTAGTCTGTCTTTTTCTATTTGAAGTTTTAAATCCATTGTAAACATTTTACATTCAAAACACAAAAAACTGGTAAAGAAAAAAAAACAAATATGTAACAAATAAATGTTACCAAAAGCCAAGATAAGTTACTCTTCTGTTTAGCTGGATAAATGTTGTTTTTTTGTATGTGTTTTAAATTATTTTAAAGCATTTATTTACTTTTAAACACAAGTAGTGTCAAGCTTTGTGTTAGAACCAGAAAAGAAAATGGCTGACATTAGACAATCATTTGGGGAATCTTAATCATCACTCCAAAATCCAAAATTAAACAAAATACTAGTAGAAACCCTCTCAATAAATCTCACTTGACACTATTTGTGTTTTAAAATAAATAAACGCTTTAAAATAAGTTAAAACACAAGAAACTTATTCAGATAGGTAGAAGAATAACTTATCTTGCTTTTAGTAACATTTATTTACGATATATTTATTTTTTGACCAATTTTTGATTTTGTTATCTATATCGCAAAATGCATCCCGATTGTTCAGAAAAAGCCACTGTCATTTTTCCACTACAGGCATAGCACATAAATCATCAGTGCTTTAAAGTTGTTTTATCACCGGAGGCAATGAGAAATTCATTGCTCGTATCAGTTTCACTATACTGACTGTAGAAACCAGATAAAAATGGAGAGGAAAAAAATGGAAGTTTAACAACACAAAATTCAACTGAACTCAAATTATTGCCTTTTGTGAATTGGGAAAGCTGCTCAATGCACCCCTTCTTACCTCAACAAGGTTCAAAACCGGCTTTGAAATCTAGTAGGTGATATCATTTTCTCCTCCTTACAACCACTTTCTCACAACTGAGAAAGCTAACATGCTTGCCCATCGGTTTGCCTAAAACTCTACTTTGAACCCAGCAAACCACTCCCTCCCTGATTTTCCTTTGCGGACAGAAACCACACTAGATGATCCAAAAATTACCTCTTTTCAAGTACATGATATCAAAAAAACGTAGACACTTCAAAAGCATGTGGACTTGATCTCATTCTGGCTGTACTATTAAAAAATGCTCTACTGAGATTGCTCCAGTTTTCTAAAATTTTAACGAATCTTGCTTTCCTGACTGGTAGAAAACTACTTCCGTTATACCATTTTGCAAGAATTCTGGCAAAAGAACTGACCAATTAAATTATCGCCTAATTAGCCTCCTCCCTCTTTTCGACAAAATATTTGAGTCAATAATTAATCAAACTAGTCCACCACTTTACAGTTTTTAAACTTCTGTCCAACCAACAATCTGGATTTAGGCAAGCCCATTCTACTGCAGATATCCTAACTGTAATCTCTGGACATATATATACCATGCACTGGATAAAGCAGGGGAGGGGAAGGCATTAGCCCTAGATGTATCTAAAGTTTTTGGCAGGGTATGCCACAATAATCTTTTCATGAAAATCAGATTATATTACTGGACAAATACTTAACATAATTAAATTCTTTTTAAATAAGAGAAGAATCCAGGTTTTCATCGATGGTTGTACATCAAAATAATGATATAAATGCGGGTTAATCCTTAGACCTTCATTATTCCTGATATTCATAAGTGACTTCCTGATAAAATTGTCTTTGAGATGGGTACATTTGTTGACGACACCATGCTTTATAACAGGCATGAAGGGAAAATGAATGAACACATATCCAAGACAATATCAGAAAACGTAGAGGAAGACCTCCAGTCTGTAGTGACATGAGGACAAAAATGGATGTTAACATTCAATGCTGCCAAGACTCAGCTTGTTTCTTTTAATAATTACAAGAAACTTTCTCAAACACCAATAGCTATGGCTAATGATACATTACCTTTGTTCAAACTCTTCAACTTAATATTCACAGAGAACATGAGTTGAAACAGATATATCGATGGCATTGGCATGGCTGCTATGAAAAAGGTAGGCTCTCTTTACTGTGCTAGAAAGCTACTTATGCCTAAAAGTATCCTGTACCTCTACAAGGCTACTAGTCGCCCATGTATGGAGTATTGTTTTCACATTTGAGCTGTTCAAAAGAAAGTCATCAACCTAATAGGTCCTGAACTGTCAGCTAAGCTTCAATCACTGTCCTATCGACAAAATGTTGCATTTCTCTGCCTGTTACAAGTATTTTAATGGTGGATGCTCCAACGAACTACAAGCCCTTGTACTCCGTCAACGTAAATAGCCCCAACAACCCAACAATCAGCAAAATTCCACCCCTACACAGTTGAGATCTCCAGATGCCAGAAAGCCTTCTACTCTAATAGTTTCTTTCCCAGAACTGCTAGACTTCACTTACTGTACCAAGATGCAGAAGTTCAAGTGTAATGTGAACAGACATCTTGCTGCTCAACTCCCTAGATAGTATCCCTGCAATTTATGTCCCAGATAGTAACCCCCTACATCAAAGTGGCACTGTGTCCTTTTTGGGGTCAAAATGCAATAAAAAGAAAGAAAAGACATTAAGAGTCTATCTTCATAAAACACACTCGACTGAGCTTCAATCTACGCTCCCTCCTTCTTCAAAACATTCACAACAAATACTTGTCTATCTACAACAACTGTCAACAATTTCCCTTACTCTCTATCTGTGCCTAAAACTAAAATAAATTTCCATGAGCAAAGTTGTTTTTTCTAGAACTGCCTGTCTGTGGAAGACAATATCAATGGGTTGCTTCCCAGCTGACTATAACATGGTTGTTTTCAAACCCCAATGTAAAAAGGTTTTGAATGTGTCAGCCTCTTAAATAATAAAATTCTACCCAATTTTCACCACCATCGATCATTAGGGTCTTGTCTCACTAACAACCTGACACTTATTAATCCTTATCCTTGAGTGGCCTTCGTGCCTTGATAAGTGGTGACTCCCTTGTAAAAAACAAAAGTTGAAAAAGTAATGTACCAGACTTACCTGCAAAGATACCCATCGGATTTGGAAGGATGACTCCGCCCATGTCAAATATGACGCCTTTGATTGGTTGTTTATCCTGATTGGGCTTCTTGTTTGATAACACCACAACCCCACAGTGAATCTCCCGCCTGAACGGTATGCATACATGGCGAACTGTCTGAATGACCTGTCTCCAATGTCTCGTACGCAACATAGTGCTTTCTCTCACAGCTCACACCTCATCTAAGGGTAGCCTACAGATTAAAAATAAACAAAAAATAAACAGATTAAAAATTAAATAGATATATATGTTACTGACTAACCAGAATCTTGAATGGATATTACTAGTTATCATGACCTCGTCACTAAAATAAGAAACGCAATCAAGGAATTTTAAACAAACAATGCATATAATCTAACATATAAGGTTATCGTGTTAGATTTTCAAAGTCAGACCTAAATAGAAGTTAAGCTGACAAATCAAAGTTTGCTTTTGACTAGCTAATTTTCATTTGATATTGTTGTACCATGTTGTTAACATTAAAATAATTTCTGAAATTATTATGGTGTCATTTGCTATGTGCCCTGTGATTGGATGACAAGCAACAAATCACAGGCTATGTTTTAGAACCTCCGATGAACCCCATGCAAGGGTTTTTTTTTTTTCCAACATTTCTTCCTCTTTTACTGAGTAATCCTCTAACAAGCAAACACGGCTACTGCTACATCCACCTTCAACACAGCAGAACATGTACGATGGTTCCTTTCAGCATTTGCAGTACAAGAAGACAAAGCTCCCCATTTCCACACTCACTGAAACAAACTCAGAGAACAAGAAAATTTAAAAAAAAAAAAAACATTAAAAAGGACACATCTTCAGAAATAAGTTCCTAATATACTTTATGGCAAATTATTTTAAAAATTGTTGTATCATGTCCAACAACAATGCTGACAGAATTCTCCTACAAAGAACGGCTTCCAAGACTAAATCTGTTCTAATTTAAGAAGTGAAGGATGTGAGGAGACCTAATTCTGACATACAGCATCATCAATAGGAATGCAAATTTTTGTTTAGAGGAGTTTTTCAACGTAACACTTCGTACCAGTCTATGCGCTCATTCACAGAAGATGTAGCAACATAGTTTTCTGTTCCTAAAACAGCATTCCAAAGGAAGCTATGATGATTCCTACCATATGTAGGTTTAAGCTTTAATTATTTAGTTCTGTGTAAACAACTAATTTAATATATTTTAAAGGATGTTTGTTTGCTTGTTTTATGAACTCCCTGTATTTTAAAAGCAGATATTATGACTACAGAAGTACATTAAAAAATGAAAAATGCCAAATAAAAACAGCATTAGCAAACCACTACTGGGAACTCAAGGAAGGTGGATGATCGCGAATAGTAAGGTGGAAAATAGTATGGCAGCGTAAGTACAAATTTAAACGATCTGTGTAGACTATGTTTGAATGAGAAATTAGTTATCCTAAACTTTAAAGAACCCCAAAATATATTAAATTGCAAGAATGAAATAGCAACGTATGTACACAAAATAAACTTTACCTTGAATAACACGCACAACAAAAACAAAAGTGATAATAATTCTAATAATAAATAAACAAATACACTAGTATAAAATAAAATGTAATTGAAAAATATCCAAATTAATTAGAGGTCAAATGAATCTTCGGCTGATAAACATACGCCCATTGGCTATGATAAATGGGTATGTAAATAATGACTGATTGACAGACTAGCAAACCCAATACCATGAGAATATATTAAAAAAACACGAAGTAACATAGATTCCATGCAATAACCTGACGATTCCTCACGAGAATGAAATGCGAAAAATTGTGTGTAGCTTAATTGCCATCTATATATATAAAAGCGAAAATGTATGCATGTATGTATGTATGTACGCTTTTCCTCGATGTCCACAAAAGGCTTCTTTCAGAGAAGCGCTCGCTCGCGTCACAACTTAAAACTTTTTATATCATCTATAAATTGTAATATCTCACACTTAACCACGGAGCTTGCCTGTCTATTTAATTTTATTGACTTTGAAACGTTATTATTCCACATTTCCCGCATCGGCACGCGTTACATTCTGTTTTTGGTATAAACAAAAAGCGAAACTCAACTCTAATCACCGGCCTAGAGCCAGTGTCTCTAGAGAGCTAAGTAACGTTTGTTCAATGTCGACTTCGTCATATCAGACGGTAGCTTTCATTTCGAGACGAGACACTCCCCCTAATAAACAGGGGGCTTGTTTTCCCCGAACTTAGTTAAAAACAAACAAACCGATTTATTTATTTATTTATTTAAAAACTGTCCCGCACAAAATCGTAACTGCTGAATAGCTATCACGGTCACGTCAATCAAAAACGCGCACCTATTTTTTTTCACAATTTACTATTTTCCAACTGCGCGTCGTCAAGGCTTCGTTTTTTTTTTCACGGGCACCTTTTTTTTTTCACATTTTCGGGTTTTTTCACACACACACCTACAAACACCCGGGTAACGCTGGGTACCTCTCGCTAGTCTATATATATAAAAGCGAAAATGTATGTATGTATGTGTGTATGTTTGTGTGTCTGCTAAAAACTTTATACAGACACGACGAAAATTCACAAACTCGGTAGCATATCGAAGTCCCATCCTTCGCTTGAAAAATATTGAAAAATTGGCCAAAAACGTTCATTTTTTCACCCCGAAATCGATAATTTTCGACAGGGGGGTGGGGAGGCTCAACAAAAACGGTTACATCTAAACAATCTATAAATATAAAAGCGAAAATGTATGTATGTGTGTATGTGTGTTCGCTTTTTCTGTATGTCTACAAAAGGGTTCTTTCAGAGAAGCGGTCGGTCAGTTCACAACTTTTTAAAACTTTTTATATCACATATAAATCGTAATATCTCACCGTTAACAACGAAGCTCGCCTGTCTATTTAATTTGCTCGATTTCGGGAAGATAAATATTAAACATTTGTCGCTCGCCGCATGTGGGTTAGTCTTTTTCCTATAACATCTTGGAGGGGGAAAAAAAAAAAAGCGTTCAGCAGTAAATGAAATCCCGCAGTCAAACTTGACCTACGGGCACCTGCTAAATCCAAGTAATTAAATAAATTCAAACGTGTTTCCATTAGCATCTCGCGGTGGGGAAATTATTAACGTCGTGCGTTTTTTTTTTTTTTCACACTTTAATTTACAACTTTGCCTCAAGGGTTCGGGTTCGATCCTCACACTTACCTACCAAAACATTTTTTTTTCTTTTTATTTTGATTTACCCAAAACCACACACATCTCCAAACACCTGCGCAACGTCGGGTACCCTTCGCTAGTGTATATATATTTTCAAAACTTACTACCTAGCTCTACTTACATATTAGCACTGTCGAAGTATATACTGAAAATAGATGCATAAGATAAAGAGAGAGCAAGAAACAGATCTCGTAATAATAATTCAGAAGTAGGAGAGAGAGAAAGGGGCAAAGAAAGAAATGGGAGAGAAGAGAAAATTGGAGTACAATTGATATATATGTATATATCTCCTATCTATTTATTATAATAAAACTGTAAATTTGCTTGCTATGATGTCACAATCTCACATTATAACGTCATGACGTCATTTCTAGCAAAGTTTTCATGTTGAAATAAAGTCAAAAAACATTTTGTGCAAATTTATTTTTATGTTTTTAACTACAAAGAAAAAGGGGAGGGCGACACTTAGTTTAGTAGTACTCTGGAGGCATCCTTAATTATATTAGTGCTTTTAGTGGTGCTCTGTAGGCCTCCTGTGTTGTTTTTCATTGATCACTTAAATAATTTCTCTTCTAGAAGGGGGATTAGAAATTTGGTTTTAGTAGTGCTTTGGAGGTCTCCTTATTTACAGAAGTGTCCAATATCCTAGATAGGACCATAATCAAAAGTGCTTAATATCCTGGATAGAGCAAGTAATATCCCAAAAGCGAGCTTTCTTTTTCACTTTTTAAAAAACAAGAGATTTCTCGAAGAGGGGGAACTTTCACAGATATGTTTGTATGTACGTTATCACATTTCACACATATTTATGTTTGTATATATGTTATCCCTTTTAATACATACTAGACTTTTAATACATACTAGACTTTTAATACATACTAGACTTTTAATACATACTAGACTACCCGTTGGGTCAGTATGTTATAATAGCTATGGAATTAATGTACGAGTGTGACACTTGTGATGTAAAGACAATAGTTTTTTGTGACATAACAGAAACATTTCTATGAAAGTATATTAAAATGTAAAAAGAATATAGATAAACTTCTATGAGTCGGTCTTTTTATAATTGTTTATTTTTGAAAAAAAAAAAAACTTATAGCCATTGAATTATAAGTAGTTTGCCATACTTATAGGTAAATGTGCACTGAACAGATATCATAATACTTTAAGTTAAATTCAAATCTTGATATATTTTAATTTAAACGCGAAAAAAAACAATTGGGACGCTGAAAACATACACAGTAAAACAATCTTTTATTGTCGCGTTGATTATTTATTTGTAACGCAATTTTTAAAAAAAAACATATTTTCGGGGTTATTTATTTATGTTGGTAGTGTAGAAGAAAATGTATGAATGTTTTTAAGAATTGCTTCCAATGTAATAGATGAACTGAGACTAAAGCCGCTTTCAGGACTGCCAGCAACCACTGTAAAAATGTAATAAAGAACGCAAGAGAGTTGTATGCTCAGTCCATCAAGTCCAAAGTAGCTGAGCAGTGGCTTGATTCCCACCAGTTTTGGCAAATAGCAAACAGAATCCTGAACAGAACGTGTTCTATCCCAACTCTCATAAATGGACCTGAGGTCATCTCATCAGCATCAGACAAAGCCAAACTCTTTGCCAAGAACTTTGCAGCTAATTCTACCCTTTGCGACCAAGGCTGCCAACCTCCAATATTTCCTCCTGTATCAGAAAATATGCTATGTGATATACAAATATTTGTACATGATGTTGCAAAGCTAATCAAAAACTTTGACTCCAGTAAAGCAACCAGCCCTAATGGTATTCTAATTATAGTACTCAAAAGACTTCAACCAGAACTAGCGCCCATCCTTACAAAACTGTTTGAATGTTGTCTTAAGGAGAATTGCTTCCCATCACCTTGGAAAATCTCATCAGTATGCCCCGTATTTAAGAATTCAGGTGATAAGTCATCTTCCTCTCAGTACAGGCCAATAAGTTTTCTGTGCGTCATGAGTAAGTTGCTGGAATCTGTTAAATAGAGAAATAGTCAACCACCTCAGCAAAAATAACCTTCTTAGTGACACACAATATGGTCTCCATTCTGCTAGATCTAAAGCAGATGTGCTTACAGTTATATCTCATAGGATTAGCGAATCTCTCGACGGAGGCAACCTTTCTAGAGCAATTGCTCTTGACATATCAAAGGCCTTTGATAGAGTATGGCATAAAGCTTTACTTCACAAGATCTCAAGCTACGGTATAGCTGGAAATGTCTTCTCAATTATTAAATCATTTCTCTCTGATAGATTCATAAGAGTAGTGGTTGATAGGCAGAAATCACAAGCTCTCAGTATTAATGCTGGAGTCCCTCAGGGGTCCATCCTGGGCCCAACTCTCTTCTTTATTACATTAATGATCTTCCAAATCACATCCTTACATCATTCGTAGACATTTATGCTGATAACACTGCTATCTATGGTAGCACATCTAAGACCATAAACGACCAAGTTCTTTCTGATTCTCTCTCCTCTGATCTTGAGCAAGTGGTACAATGGGGAAAGAGCTTTTATCTTTACATCATCAACGCTCTGATCCCCATCTGGCATCAATTGAAATGAATGGCTCTCGTCTTGGGGAGGCCTCATGTTTTGACAAGCTTCTGGGCTTGACCTTTACTCCTGATCTGAAATGGAACACATACATTAAATCTGTTGCCAAGGCTGCTGGAAAAATGGTGAGATCCTTCTAGCGATCCAGTAGATATCTCACAGCCGATTCAATTCTCTATCTATATAAGAGCTAGGTACATCCAGGGATGGAGTACTGTTGCCACATCTGGGCAGGAGTTGCTAGAAAGGACTAATCCTGCCTTGATAGAGTTTAAAGTAGACTTTGTAGCCTCATAGGTGATGTCCTTTTCTCTTCTCTGCAACTTCTTTCTCATAGAAGAGATGTTGCGAGTTTGTCTCTGCTTTATCGTTATTTTCATGGCAAGTGCTCGGCTGAGCTCCAATCTATGGTCCCCCATCACCAGACTTTTACAAGAAACACCCGTCTAGCAGAAAACACTATCACTAATTTCCCCCACTCTTTATCTGTGCCTAAACCTAAACATAGATTCCATGAACAAAGCTTCTTTCTTAGAACTGCACGCCTGTGGAATTATCTTTCGTTTTCCTGCTTTCCAGCTGACTACAATATGGCTGTCTTCAAGTCTAACGTAAACAAGTTTTTGATGAGCCATTCCATATAAGTTAACAAATTTACCGAATTTCCATTACTAACGATTACTATATTGTCCAATTTCAACTGTACACTCTTTAACCCTTATCCTCGAGTGGCCTCTTGGCCTTGATAATTGATGATGCCTATGTAAGAAAATGGAGAATAAATTAAAAAAAAGATGAAAGCAGTGGGTAAATCGCCGTTGCAAAATGCTCTTATGGTTGTCAACAGGTTAAAAGTAGATTTATTTGTAAGAAAATTGCGTTAAAATAACTTAAATGTAATACAGAAATGAACTACGTAAAAAAAAAAAAGAGCAGAAAGTATTAACAATTGTTTATTTCGATAATTTAAATGCGAAAACAAATTGGGACGCTGAAAACATACACAGTAAAACAATACATTTTATTGTTGCGTCAATTATTTAGTATAATATATATCATATATAGGAAACACGTCAATGATTATACGTATTATTTGTAATCATGTTTTGCGTTTGCTTCCCATATCTTGAAGTTTTTTATTCAATAAATTTAAGATATTCACTTTTCTAAGGACGTCCATATATCTGAACGAAACCGGTCCAGCGATTTGTGTTTATTTGTTTATGCTGTTATGGGTTTATGTTTATGTACGCATGCTCAACCGGAAGTAGTAAACCGGATGTTCGGTTACAACACCCGTTACAAGGTCATTTGAGTTTTATAATTATATAGATTTATGTTTGCAGGTATTTATCGCCTTTCACTCCCCTTACATGTTTGTATATAAATTATCACCTTTCACACATATATTGACACGTATGTTATCACCTTTCACACATATATTGACACGTATGTCATCACATTTCACAAATTTATGTTCACTCACCTTATGTTCGTATGTAACATACATTAATGTGTGTATGTAACATAAATGTATGTTTACATGTAACATACATTAATGTTTGTATGTAACATACATTAATGCATGTTTACATGTAACATACATTTATGTTTGTATGTAACATACATTTATGTTTGTATGTAACATACATTAATGTTTGTATGTAACATACATTAATGTTTGTATGTAACATACATTAATGTTTGTATGTAACATACATTTGTTTGTATGTATGTTATTACCTTTCAAACACATGTTTGTACGCTACCATCTTTAAAACCCATTTGTGTTTGTATGTACATCATAACCTTTTTTTTATTATTTCATTTTCATCCCAAACAAGGCACAATGCCACTTTGATGTAAGGGGCTACTATCGGAGACATAAGTTGCAGGGATACTATGTAGGAAGTTGAGCAGCAAGATGTCTGTTCACATTACTCTTGAACTTCTGCATGTCAGTACAGTTGAAAAAGCAGGAACCCGAAAGGGTGTTAAAATATTTTTGAATTTAATGAGGGTATGACTCCAATGATTTTGACAATCGTTTTTATAACCACAGTTATAACAATCAACCAATCAGAAGCTTCAAAAGTTATAATTAAAAAAAATGTTGAATTTTGAATTCAATCAGTTTGCCATTGGCCTCTGTCTCAAAAGGACTCAAGGGACTGCATTGATTCTTCGCCACCATCTTTGTTACTAAGAATTACTCAACACTTGAAATCGTGACTAGATATTCATTTTTTCCCTTTTGTGCGGTTGATTCTTTGCCGCCATCTTTGTTACTAAGAATTACTCAACACTTGAAATCGTGACTAGATATTCATTTTTTCCCTTTTGTGTGGTTGATTCTTTGCAGACATCTTTGTTACTAAGAATTACTCAACACTCGAAATCATGACTGCATTGATTCTTTGCCGATTTGATTTACTGCCGCCATCTTTGTTCAACATAATGTCTCAGCACTTACTTTCCAGAGTCTAGCAGTTCTGGGGGAAGAAACTAATAGAGTAGAAGGCTTTCTTACATCTAGGGATCTCTACTGTGTAGGGGTGGGATTTTGCTGATTGTCGGGTTTGTCGGGAGTAAATCATTCATTTTTTTACGTTCATTATCACCTAACACATAAATTTCCGATATTACATACATGATGACACATCTATATTGGTACATATGTTAACACATTTGTGTTTGTACATACGCTATTCATTTATTATTAATGTCTGTATGTACATTACCACTGTTATCATGTTTGTATCTATGTTATCACCTTTCACAGACATTTATAGTCGTACATACGTTATCACCTTTCACACATGTATGTTTGCACATACATTATCATCTTTCAAATACAGTTATGTTTATATGTACGATATCACCTTTTCACACACACTCATCGTATGTACATTATCACCTTCCACGTACATTTGTTTATGCATACGTTATCACTTTTCACAGATTTGTGTTTTTACTAATTTGCACATTACTTTAAAAAGAGAACTTTTATTCATTCACTGTTCGTTTTTTTTTTTCTGTTTTCTTATTGGACTAGCAGGGGTTTCCGGTGTTGCCCGGGTGTTTGGAGGTGGGGGGGGTAAAAAAAAAGTTAAGTATGAGGATCGAACCCGAACCGTTGAGGCAAAGTTGTAAATTAAAGTGTGAAAAAAAAACCCGTGCGACGTTAACCATTGCCCCACCACGAGATGCTAGCGAAAACACGTTTGAATTTATTTAATTACTTGGATTTAGCAGGTGCCCGTTTTAATGAGGTCAAGTTTGACTGCGGGATTTCATTTACTGCTGAACGCTTTTTTTTCCTCCGAAGATGTTATAGGAAAAAGACTAACCCACATGCGGCGAGCGACAAATGTTGAATATTTATCTTCCCTAAAACAAGCAAATTAAATAGACAGGCGAGCTTCGTTGTTAACTGTGAGATATTACGATTTATATGTGATATAAAAAGTTTTAAAAAGTTGTGAAGCGAGCGACCGCTTCTCTGAAAAAAGCCTTTTGTTGACATACAGAAAAAGCGAACACACATACATACATACATTTTCGCTTTTATATATATATATAGATGATTAGTTTAATTTCACTATTATGTACAGTTCTATTTGTGCATATTTTCTATATTGTGCATAATTGTATAGCATTTGGAGCTGCATTTAGAGTAAATCTATCTATCTCAGAAAAATTTTTTACCAAATAACATTATCAATTTATGATCTCTATACTTGAAACTTGATATATGGGGTATTTGGATCTGTGGAACAAAATCGATTTTATTTTTAGCTAGAAAAATAACTGCTAACAGGTAAAAATTGAAAAAATAGAACTGGGAAGGCATAGTTCGACGTAATGTGTAAGTTCTGCATATGCGCAAATATGCATTTATACGTTAAACAACATTATGCTTTGATATTCATATATATTTAGATGGCAACAAATAATGCTGGAAAGTTATATGTTTTCGTGTCAATTCTAGCTGATCATGTCATTCAAGTCGTACATTTATTTTAACTTTTGAAATCACTATATATTGGTTAAAAATATAATCAATAGAGAATTGGCTCTACGATAATGAATACGAAAGCTGCATAAATTAAAATATATTTTAGCATATTTTATGACTGGGCGACTGGTGCTACCAGATCAGGCTGTCTAAAGATATTGGTTTCCTAGGACGAAATGCACCTAACATTGATGCTTTTTGTTTCTCTGCTTCCTTTTACAAAACTTATGTTCTTTTTTTTTTTTTTTTTTTACATAGGCGTCACCACTTATCAAGACCGATAGGCCACTCAAGGATAAGGGTTAAAGAGTGTACAGTAGTCAAAAGGACAATATAGTAATCGATAGTAATGGAAGTTCGGTAAATTTGTTAACTTAAGTGGAACGGCTCATCAGAAACTTGTTCACGTTGGACTTGAAGACAACCGTATTATAGACAGCTGGAAAGCAGGAAAACGGAAGACAATTCCACAGGCGTGCAGTTCTAAGAAAGAAGCTTTGATTGTGGAATCTATGTTTAGGTTTAGGCAAAGATAAAGAGTGGAGAGAATTATTGATAGTGTTTTCAGCTAGTCGAGTGTTTCTTGTGAAAGTTTGGCGAGGGGAGACCATAGATTGAAGCTCAGTTGAACACTTTCCATGAAAATAACGATAAAGCAGAGACAAACTCGCAACATCTCTTCTGTGAGATAGAGGTTGCAGCGAAGAGAAAAGGACATCTCCCACCAGAACACGAAGTTTATTTTGAACCCTACCAAGGCAGGACAAGTCTTTTCTAGCAGCTCCTGCCCATATGTGGCAACAGTATTCCATCCTTGGACGTATCTGGCTCTTATATAGATAGAGAATTGCATCAGCAGTGAGATATCTACTGTTCTGCAAAACCAAAGACAACAATCTCTCTTTTCGTTCTTCCCATTTTCCCTTTCTATCTCCCCCACTTTCCTGTCTGGTTTCCTAAGTTAAAATGTACCAAACATTAAAACTGTAACCCTTTTCCCTCTCCCATTGCAAAACTCATTCATGTTCTGCAGGACAGGAAGCAAAAACAATAAAATCCACTATAAAACAACCAAACCAGACACTACAAACTAGTGATTGAAAATACAAAGAGTTTGAAGCATAAAAAAATTTCTACAAAATAACTGGATGCAACATGAATACTATTTTCAAAATAACTGGATTCAGCATTAAATAACCTGAAAAGGGTTGACATGCCATAAAACAACCAAACCAAATGACTGGCCAATGCTGGGCAACGTGCTAGTATATATATACATAACAATAAGGATATTTTAATAAAATATTTATAGACATACAAGTAGGCTCTATTTTCACATCATACATTTGCCAGATATTGTCTCCCAAAATATCTAACACATGCTTGTTTCAACATCCTATTCTGCTACTTACAACACACTACTAAGGTTATAACTGATAGTTAATAGACAAATTCAAAAAAAACTCCATTAATAACTAGTTATACTTGCATCTATTTCTTAGCAGACAGGTTAATTAAAAAAAAAAAAAAAACGAAACTATTACAGATATGTTTGTATTTTTTTTTTTAATTTGCAAAGCAAAATCTTGATTTTTAATTAGCGGATGAATTGTAAAAAGGAAGATTGTGCAGCTCCAGTTTTATGGGGATAATTTGTTTTGAAAGAAAGTCTACAAAATCTTCACAAGCACTATCAACAATATCCATCACTATCTGTACCTAATTTAAAATGCAAACGCAAAGCTTCTTTCCTAGAACTACCCGCCTGTGGAACTGTTCTGTTGGTCTGCTTTCCAGCTAACTACAACATGGTTCTCTTTAAGTCCAATGTAAGCAAATTCTTGAGCCGCCCCCTTAAATAATAAATTTTTTCTACCCAATTTTCACCACAAACGATTATAACACCACTGTTATCTCACTGACCACCTTATGCTCATTAATCTTTATCCTCGAGTGGCTTTCGGGTCTTGTTAAGTGGTGAATCCCTTGTAATAATAGATAAATAAATTCCAAGACAAGATGTTAGCCTCACACTTGTGATTTTTTTTTTTTTTTACATGGAAATCACCACTTATCAAGGCCCGGAGGCCACTCGAGGATAAGGGTTATTTCGTGTACAGTAATCAATGAGACAATATCGTAATAATCGTTAGTAATGGACATCTGATAAAGTGTCTTACTTAAGGAGGCGGTTTATCAGGAAATTGTTTATGTTGGACTTGAAGACATCCAAGTTGTAGTCAGGTGAGAAATAGGCAAACGGAAGAGAGTTCCACAGGCGTGCACTTCTAAGAAAGAAGCTTTGTTCATGGAATCTACATTTTGATTTAGGCACAAATAAAGAGTGGGGAAAATTACTGACAGTGCTTTCAGCTAGACGGGTGTTTATCGTGAAAGATTGGCGAGGGGGGACCAGAGATTGGAGCTCAGACGAACATTTGTAGGTGTGTCAGAAATTTCGTGAAAAATAGTGAATAAATCTACCCTGTCTTTCCAAGCTTATAACTCCTCGAAAAATGTAATTCAAGCCCTATTTTTTTTTCCATTAAAAGAGCAAGGACCAAGGTTTCATTAAAAAAAAAAAAAAAAAAAAAACAAATAACGTGGTTTAAAAAAAAAAGTTTTAAACTTCGAACTTTACAGGTAAATTTCTAAAAAACACTACTTTTTTTCGTTTTAAATTTGAATATATTATTTATTGACCTTTTCTCTTCAATTTGTGATATATAAAACTTTGGTGAGTAAATTAATTACTTTTTAATAGACACTTGAAAATGGGGGGGGGGCGTGAATTTAAAAAAATGTTTGTCTAAAATATTATATTCGGTTTATTGGAAAGAACATAAAATTTCACATTGACCCTGAAAATATCGTAAAAATAGAATCAATAGAAAAATTTTGATAGATTTTTAAAGTTTAAAAATTGAAAAATATTGAGTTCGTAAAATTCATCACTGTTTTTTAAAAATTAAAAAAAATATTTCTATTACTTTTAAAACTACTTTAATAGTTTATTTTGGAAGTATAATCCATAAAGAAAATAAACAACCCACTTTTAAAAGAGAAATTACGAGTTTTTTATATTTTATTCGCAGTTTCGTGTTAGGGGTGTCAAAAATTCCTACAAAAATTCTGATACACCTAGAGCATTTGCCATGGAAATAACGATAAAATAACAACAGGCTCGGTGGGAGAGAGCACCCTCCACTAGGTTATGAAGTCTATTTTTACTCTAAATTTTTTACTAATTTCAACAGGATACGTAATTACAAAGTTCTTTTTTTTACTTAAAATATTTTTGATATCCAATTATAATTCACAAGCACCAAATTTGCTTAAGTCTGTGATGATATCTCCTTTGATTGAGGAGAGTTTATAAAAAAACATTTTTCTTCTCTTCTCTCATGACATAGAATCAGCTGAGAAGGACAGTTGCTGAGAAAAGAGAAGCTTTTAAATGCAGATAAACTGACAAAAAGTAAAGGAAGGTAGTAGTGGGAGGGGGGATGGTGAATGATTGGGTAAAAATTGCATTCTGGACTGTAACGATGTACACAGCAGCACAAGTGGGTTCAATCCTCATTCGGTGTCCTACTTAGCAAACTGCCTCTCGACTAACCCTACCTCCTCTCCCTTCCATTCGCACCAGGCTGGCAGTCAAACAACAAGATAATAACTCACCCAGGCACTTACCGTTTGCAACGTCCTTGAAAGTAGGTGAAGGACATTTCAAGGTGAAGGACGAAAATATTTGCTCAAATACACAAAAATACCATCGCTTCTCGGTTTATATTAACGTTAAAAAACCTAAAACATGTTGCTGCGTTATTTCAAAACAAGTTCTTATCACCTAAAATATATTATATTCAGTGTGCTTTGACAAAAAACATACTTAATTTAAGAAAATATGGTTCGTGTCCAGAATTTTCCTAATTTTAAAAAACAAATTTTTTTTTAAATCTGTATAATGTACGTACCCATGAAGAAACAAAACTATCATCTTCCAAAAATCACATAAATTGATCAAGTAGTTTTATTTTTAAATTAGAAAATCAAATTTTATGGGTATTTGAGAAGCGATTGTTTTCAGAGTGGCGGGCAAAACAATCATAAGAAACAAAAAGACACAACTCCACAATAATTTAATTATGCGAGATTTTTGCTGTAATGCCTATGAATTTCCAATAATCAATCAAAAATTATTTTCTTTATAAAAATAAAACTACTTGATCAATTTATGGGATTTTTGAAATATGATATGTTTTGTTTTGTCACAGAGTATGCACATCATACAGATTTTTCCTCAATTTTTTTTTTTTAATATAAAATGAATTCTGGACAAGAATCGAAAATATTTTTGACTAATTATAATTGGAGTCAATTCAATATAGCTTCTTCTGTTCAAACAAATATTGCCATTGTGATGCAATGCATTATGGGACCAAATAAATCTGTGAAAAAATAAAAGAGCAAAAAATTTGTAGATAAGGTCCTATTTCATACAATTTGGAATGATTTTTTATTCGACCCCACCCTCCCGCCTTCAAAAAATGGCATACTGTCACCAACACTTAAAGAGCTATTGTGATAGGAGACAGATTTTTTAAGGGGTACAGGTACTAGGTGAAGAGTAAGGCAGTTAAATTTTTGTTTGTGTTACATTTAAATTTCTGCATGTTGATACAGTCAGAAGAACAGGAAGGGAATTTCATGAGAAGTTTGGTAGAAACCGTTCATCAGACAGACAGACAAACTGATATTCATGTATATGGAAGAGAGAAAGAGAGTGAATGAATTTTATAACAATATTTATTGTTAGCTTTCTAGAATTCAGGTCAACAATAGTTTAACATACGATTGTTTCAGAGGCTACTTGAAATTATGTTTATGGTCTTATTTTTTATGTTTATGTGCATTATCTTCATCTCGAAATATAATAAAATGACTGCAGAAATTTCCCTCTGAACCAAAGTATCGTAGGTTTGCAACAACAGATGCCACATACAAATTAGGCTATTAGCCACTATCTTATGTAACTTTCGAACACCTTTGCAAACACATTTAATCGTGATAATAAAATACTACATTACATCCTAGAAGCAACACCATCACAATATCTTTAGAGGAAGGGATACCTATTTTTCCCTCTAAATATTTAGTCCTACCACTGCCACCAGTCAACACCGGAAGGAAGTCTACATGTTCCAAAAATTCTAGGCTTACACCACCTGTAACTGGCTCATACAAACACATATATACCATAAACTTTTCCATATTAGAGTAAAAAAAGTATTAATGTCTCCCTCAGGAAAATCCACTGAGTCTGATTGGTTGCCCATTACTTCTCTTATTTCAGAATTAGATGATTCTAAACAAATCTTCAAAACATTACAGTATGGCGTCGCCAGGACAAAGTTTGCTATTTTTTACATTGTAACCCGGCGATGTTTAACCCCTAACAACAAATGTTAATCTACTTTTTCTTTTGTTTTTGGCCTAATACGTTAAACTTTTGGCCTAATATGTTAAAAAAAAATTTTATATGGCATAACCCAGCATAGTATAAACACCCCCAACCTCCTCATTTTAAGCACGACTTCCGAGGTTGGAGGTGTTTATTCCAAAAGCTGTTTTTCTACATTCTTCTTTCTTTGTGTTCATCAAAACAAACAACCTACTGTAATAGATTCATAAACTTTACTATTTTTTATTTATTTCTTGTCAGTGGCAACTGATTTTTTGTTTTTTTTATTAAAGTTCTGTTTCTTTGAATTAGCGACCAATATTGGTTCTGTTTGTGTATGAAAAGTCCAAAAAGAATATAATGAATTTTCAAAGAGAAAAAATAATCTATATATATAAAAGCGAAAATGTATGTATTTATGTATGTATGTATGCTTTTCCTCGATGTCCACAAAAGGCTTCTTTCAGAGAAGCGCTCGCTCGCTTCACAACTTAAAACTTTTTATATTATCTATAAATTGTAATATCTCACACTTAACCACGGAGCTCGCCTGTCTATTTAATTTTATTGACTTTCAAACGTTAATTATTCGACATTTCCCGCATCGGCACGCGTTACATTCGGTTTTCGGTATAAACAAAAAGCGAAACTCGACTCTAATCACTGGCCGAAAGTCAGTGGTCTCTAGAGAGCTAAGTAACGTTTGGTCAATGTCGACTTCATCATATCAGACAGTAGCTTTCATTTCGAGACGAGACGCTCTCATTATAATCAGGGAGCGGGTTTTTAAAAACAAACAAACCAATTTATTGACCTCATTAAAAACTGTCCCGCACAAAATGCTAACTGCTGAATACCTATCGCCATCACGTCAATCAAAAACGCGCACCTGTTTTTTTTTTGTTTTTTTTCACACTTTACTATTTTCCAACTGCGTGTTGTCAAGGCTTCATTTTTTTTTCATGGGCACCTGTTTTTCTTCGGGTTTTTTTCACACACACCTACAAACACCCGGGCAACGCCGGGTACCCCTCGTTAGTGAATATATAAATAAAAAAATAAGTGAACATTATTTATCAAACTGCAGCATATACATTTTGTGCAAACATCGTCCTCCGCTTGTAGATGATCAGAATGAGGAAAGAAAGTTTTATATCCTAATAAATTAGTTAAGGAGTACTTCTTTCGATATATATTTATGTATGCGTGTATGTATATATATATATATCTGTTTAAAAAATTTGGATTACCAAACTCCTGTCAGTTTTTTTGTCTACAGACATGAAATTTAATATATAGGGTATTCAAACCCATGCGAAACTTTATATTTGGGTTTTAGCCAGGAAAAATTGATGCAAAAGTGTGAAAATTAAAAAAATGGAATTTGCCAGGTTTAGATCAAATGACAGCATTACGAATATGCATGTCTAGTGTAATAACTATTGGTTCATGTTTTAATTTTTAGCCTTGCAGCAAACATGTCTTCATAGCTCAGACATTAATGTCAAAAGGAAAAAAAATTGTAAACTAAACGTTTTGGTTTCGATTCTTGGTGGTGATGCACAAGTCATTTTTTTTAACTTTTTAAAATCATTACTATATATTGGGTCCAATATAATATAATAATAAATACGAAATCTGCATGAATCAAAATATTATATTTAAGCATATTTTATGATTGGGCAATGCTGGGCGGCCTGTTAGTATTTTATAAATGCATATAACTCCCACCAACTTCAGAGAGTTTATATTTCTTCGTCAATCCCATTGTCGACTAGACGATTAAAGAGCACGATAATTAAGTTCAAATTAGAGGACTCTTTAAGAGTTGCATTCAGTCCAACATCTTGTTAGCAACTGACTGTAGTCAAAATTCCGGCCAAAGTTGCAGTCCCTGTCTTCCGGCAGAAATTATATCAACCAATCAGGAATCCTGTGTTATCCATGTTATTTCTGACAATCATTTCATAAAAAAAAAGTGACCCGAATCTGAAAGTGGCTGCTAATCTTATTTTAAGCTTCAAAATCACAACCAAGTTGAGGCAAAATTGTTTATCTTGAAAAGCCTGCATGTTTGTATAAAAGTGACGTAAAATAAATTTTCTTGCCTTTGGTAACAGTTATTTGTTATCTATTTGTTTAATTTTTTCACCTCTTTATTTTTTGTTAACTATACTGTACAATTGCCTGATATTTTCTAAACAAAAAATAATTCCTACTTTTATTTTGTTTATAGCTTATTTCTAGTTGGGGTGTTTTTCCTCAGTCCCAGCTCTTTCTCCTTTCCTAACCTTGTGTCACATTTTTCCGGTGTAAAAATTTGGTCCCGTTTTGTTTTACTTATGTTCAGCCCTAACAAGGTATGTTGCCACTTGGATGCAAGGGGTAACTATTTGAAACCATACCTAGGAAAGAGTAATAAGATGTTGGTTTACATTACATTTAAACTTCTGCATATCAGTACAGTCAGGGAAGCAGGTAACAGAAAGGGAATTGCAAAGTCTACCTGTTCTGAAATTTAGGGACATCAACAGTGAAGAGGTGAGATTTTGCTGGACCTAAGCAGGTTTGTCGGGGATATGTACTTCTACGGGGCACAAGTGCAACAAGTTCATCATAGTATATTCAATTAAAATATTTGTAAAACAGGCACAGAGATCAACACTGCAACGATGGGACAGGGGTTGGAGCTTAGTTGACAAAGTGAGACCTATTAGATTGAAAACTCTCTTTTGGATGCTATCCAAGAGGGAGAGGCTAGATGCACTAGCCCAGATGTGGCAACAATACTCCATGAACCAAAGTGTTATAAAACTAAAATAAATTTATGTTTCTGAATTTTTTTAGATGAAGATTAATGACTTGTATTATTTATATTACTCGGACTACTGTTCTCATCTTTGTTGTTATTCTCTCAACGTTTCAACTGATGTAACTTCCAACCTTCTTTAGATGTATCTTGACAATGGCGCTTATTGGTGTGGTCCTGGATATGACCTTAAACTATATCCGATGGTGAGGCCCCAGCTTGCGGGCTTTGGGGAGTGTGGAGCCACCCTTTAATTGCCATTGCTCCCAGGTCCACTCTCACCCGAAGTGGTAGTACCTGTTAGAGTCCCAACTATGGATTAAATAGAAACTGCCTTGAAAAAGCAAATATACTCTATTAAAAAAATTTTCTTCAAAATAACTGGATTTGCCATTAAATTACCTGAAAAGGGTTGATATGCCATAAAACAAAAACAACCAACCAACTTATTGGTGAATGCTAAAAAGAATAGTTTTGTTTTTATTTGTTTTAATCCAGAGTCTATGCCATTGTTGAGGTGGCACGTTTTCTCTTGATTCTGTGTTTTGTGCAGTTATAGGAGATCAACCCTCCCAGGCTTTTCCTTCTCACCTTTTGAAGTGGGGTTAGTTTATTGATAATTGCCAGAGATACTCCTACTGAGGAATACTTATCGCTTTTCAAATCCCATAATCCTGAACTTGTGTCACATCTTCCAACAGAGGGCGATAAACGTATAGCTTATTGCTGCCAAACAGAAAAAGGATACTATGGCTACAAAATTTAGCTACGATGAATTCTGGAGGATTGCCTTAGAAGAATGGCCAGCAGAAGTCGAGTTAAGCATGAAGTGAACGTATTCATAAACACAAAGAAAATATGAAGAAGCTTTGGCTTCCACAGATTCCAATCGATTATTTAAAGACAGAGAAAGTACCAACCAAGAATAAGCTTTGTAACACTACGTAATAAGCTCAAGTTTTACATAGATAATTTGGCATAATATGTCTGGTAGCAAGATAGGAGGAAGAGAAATTGATATCACCCAGAATAAGGTGAAGGACAAACTGACGTGAAAATCTTTATAGAAGTCATGTACAGTAAGCTTGCTAGCTTAAAATGACTGCAACAAGCTAAAAATAATTGTCATTACTCTCTCTCTCTCTCACACACACACACACACACACACACACACACACACAATTTTTCTAATAAATATTAACAATTATTTTTATACCTATAGACATTACTTATGCAATCATTAATGTAGGAAGTGATAATTATTTCTGGTCAGGAGATTTGAACCCAGTCACAAAGTCCCCCTTGACTATGTAGACTAGCATCTTACCTCAAGGCTGCCAGCTATTAACACAATAATTGATGGAAATTAAGTGCCTATAAATGCTGCATTAATATACATAGTAAATAATCAGAGAGTATTCAATGACCAGAATTCAGAATGTTGTATTTGTGCTAAAATTGACTGGGGGTTTTTTTCTTAATTCTCTAAAGAGGGCTCAACTTTATTCTCTTAAAAGGGTTTTATAACTGTAATATTTTTTAAATGCATATTATTTTTATACCTACAGACTAATACATATCTATATATAAAAATTAAATATATAATATATATATAAAAATATGTACTGGATTTGGCTTAAAATTGGGATAAGCATTCTAGACACAAGGTTTAGTATCATTGTAAAGGATTGGCATGTTATATAGCCGTGTTTAACCGGTGTATACATACGTGCATATATAACTTGTCTCTGTGATGTATGTATGTGTATCCGGATAATATAGTGTCTTTGTGATGCATATGTATACATGTCAACTGAAATACAAGAAAACTAACATGTTGCATAGCAGTTGATGTACATATAATGGTATATATATATATGTGTGTGTGTGTGTCAACTTGTATGTATAATGTTTTGTTTTTTTTATTTTACTTTTGTTAATTTGAAGAGATCAAGGGGCTCCTTCCTGGGGCTAACACTTGATTCTATTACAGTTTGAATTTATATCCAACGGCTCTTCTAAGAATAGACACTGTTCCCTTAATGGCTGTTATCTGTATTTCCTTGCAGCGTGGTGTGCTTGCAAGTGTGGGTGTTTACATATTAAAACATGGTTCACAACCAGGGCAGATAACATATGCAAGATAACATATTTCCACGACAAGTCTGTAGCACACCAAACAAAAGGGAAACATACCTTATCTTCTTGTTCCTTACTCTCTTAGTTGTTGCCAAGCTACAAGGAATACCATCTTCCTCCAACAGAACTCATAATGACCAAGTTATAAGTCACATAACTTTATTTCATGGTTGTAGCTTTTATTGGAGTTGTTTACATTTCTCTAGAGTCTTACGCCTTCAAGTGATTAAACTGAAGTCAGTCTTGACTTTGACTAACTCTGCTTGGTCTGTGTTGTGATAAACCATTTCTTTGTTCATTAACTAACATCACATAACAGGGTCAGTCTTTATTGTTTTGTTAAACTGTATTTTATGAACTAAAATTCCAACCCATTTTTTTTCTGATCTAAGTTTTAACCGTTATATTTTATTGTCTTAAACTATTTTTATCTAACACATTTTTTTGCAGTCGAAAGCATCCATCCCAATACATTCCATTTGCTATCAAAATATTTCATTTCAATAACAACACTTGCAGCACCCCTATCGCCATCTCTCGCTTCTCAGGAATCCAATATTCAATAATGCATTCAAATCCTATAATATTAACTTACCAATGGCGTGGGTAAAATAACACATACCACACCACAAAATCATATCTGAAACAGAAATTACACAAAACCACCTCCCAGATATTTAGCAACAAAGTAAAATTAGTGGTCACGTGAGATGATCTCAACTACATCCACCACACCTCATTCAATCAAAACCCTTTTCTAGAGCCAATAAAATATTTTTTAAGCTTAGATTTTCGCCTAGAAAATCAATTAAAAAGAATCAACACACAATTAACAAGAGCATTATGTTTTCGTCTCTCTGCCCTTTGGGAAAATGATATTTCTTAACTCACACAAACACATCCATACACTTACGTACACTAATGCAAAGGAATATGCACTCACACGAATGCCCTTACACACTCATAAAATAGAGACACGAACACATACATTTTATTTCTCGCAATATTTTTAACAGAACTTTATGAAATGTACACATGTCCATAGATAACTATTTTATCTATAAATAAATATATAGATATTATTTGTACACGTCCATAAAAATAAAAATAAGTAATGTGTATGGGAGGAAACCATTCTATGTAATGGGAGATAACTCTCCAAGGCTTAAGGGAGCTGAGTAATAGCAGTAATAAAGATTATCCCTAAAATATAATGAAAAACAATATTCCATCATAAATTGTAATTTTGTATATAAATATATTGTGTTCTTTAAATGTTTTCTTCTCGTTCAATATTCATGTTTTTATCTGCTTGTAATCATTTTTCTAACGTTTTTATAACAATTTAAATGTAAGCGTAGATCTTTGCAGTTTCCCAAAAATAAACATCAGTCAATATTCATAAATGACCTCCCTGACAAAATTGTCTGAGATGGGTATATATGCTGATGACACCACGCTCTATAACAGACATGACAGGAAAACAAATGAACACATATCTAAAGAAATGGCAGAAACATAAGAGGATAACCTTCAATCTGTAGTGGAATGGGGACAAAAATGGATGGTCACATTCAATGCTGCCAAGACTAAACTGGTTTTTTTCAATCACTACAAGAAACCTTCTCTACCACCAATAGAAATGGCCAAAGACTTTATCTGAAAGTACATCTTTTAAACTCCTCGGCCTAACGTTCATAGGAAACATGAGTTGGAACAATTATATTGAGAGCATTGCCAGGACTGCTGTGAAAAAGGTAGGTTCTCTCTACTGTGCTGGACAACTACTAACACCCAAAAGTACTCTGTACCTCTATAAGGCCACCATTCGCCCATGTATGGAGTATTGTTGTCATATTTAGGCTAGTGCATCTGCTACTAGTCTCTCGCTCCTAAACAAGGTTCAAAACAGAGTCGCCAACTTAATAGGTCTTGAACTGTCATCTAAGTTTCAGCCTCTGTCCCATCAACGAAATGTAGCATCCCTCTGCCTGTTCTACAAGTACTTTAACAGTGAATGCTCCGATGAATTGCAAGCACTTGTACCCCCTCGACGTAAATACCCCCGACAAACCCAACAAGCAGCAAAATCCCACCCCTTCATAGTTGAGATCCCTAGATGTAAGAGAGCCTGGTTCCCCAAGTGTACTGACATGCAGAAGTTCAAGTGTAATGTGAACCGACATCTTGCTGCCCAACTCCCCATATAATACTCCTGTAGCTTATGTCCCTGATAGTAGCCCCCTACATCAAAGTGGCAATGTGCCTTGTTTGGGGTGAAAATGTAATAAAAAAATAAATAAATAAAAAATATAGATTCCATGCTGCTACAATGATTGATTTTATTCTTCATAAGGGGCATAAAAGTGGTGCAAGGGAATTTATTTTTATTAGTGAATGCTTTTACTTGATAAAAATATTTTTAGTATTCAATTTTTCAAATAGTCGATTTAGTATTTCAATCAAACTGGCATATGTATTTTTTTTTAATGTATATTCCATAGATTTTTTGTTTTATTTTTCTTGAGTACTTTCAATTTGATTCATTCAATAATAATTTAGCTGGGTTAGTTTTGGTGTCTTCACTGTTTCATTATTTTTAAGGCTAAGGTTTGTTTGAATCAGAGTACAAAATGTTATTTTTTAAACATTGAAGTAAAATTCTAAACTTTGATAAGCATAAGAGCACTAGAGATAAACTGTGTACAGCAGGTACAATTAAGACAGATAACGATTTGGGGTTTCGAACTCTTATCACTACCAAGTTTACTTTCACAATCACAAACACATGAAATTTCAAAATGTTTGAAAAATAATATTTGATTTGATTTTTTGAAGCCTCTTTTCCAACAGAAGGGTAGGCATGCATTTTCTATATTATACATAAGGTCAGAATGAATAAAGAAGAATGATGAAGAAAAATGTATATATTAGTGGCCTGGCAAGGCCACAGAAGAGCTAACTGGAGCAGCAACCTGAACTTGCCTGCCAGATCAATTTATATACAAATGTAGGCAAATTTGGGCATATTTTATTGGTTTTAAAATATCGATTCTTTTTTTAGTAATTGTCATAAAATTAACCATGGAATAAAAATCCTGCAAATTTCCATGTAGTTTCGTTCCATAGAACCAAACATATGAATATTTCAATATTCAATTTGGCTAAAAGCATAGATATATTTATATATACAGGGTGCCCAAAAAGTCACTGAAGAGCTGAAAATCTTTGTCATTTTACCATTAATAATTATTTTTTTCTTCATTTCAGATATTTTACAGATAATTAATTTTGAAATTAATTATGGATAAGTATAGCATTGAACAACGTACACAAGTTGTGAAATTGTTTTGACTCAAAGAGCTGATCGACGGTATTTTCATGTAAAAGATAGCCCAAGTCACAACATAATTTTTTTTATGGAGATATCTTAAAGAAAGAGTCTATGTTAACAAACCCTAAATCCTGCAAGAATTGAAGGAAAACATTAGGAAAGAAATAAGGGAGTTAAATAGCAATCCAGAGATTCTGCAATCTGTCATATCTTGGAAAGAACACAAATATGCAAAGCTGAAAATGGGCACCATTTAAGATGTTATTTTTCATAAATAAATATTCTTTGAATTTTGCATCGTTTTTTGTTTTTTTGTTTGTTTTTTTTAATCTCCCCATGTCTTAATCAGATCGTGTTAAAATTACAGAAAGATATCAAAAATAAAGAATCTATTTACATTTAAAACTTTTCAGTAACTTTTTGGACACCCTGTGTAAATATATATATTTCCCCAAAACCTTTGCCCCTGATAGAGGGGAGACTAAAACTTGCTGCTATAGTTTGAAATTATCTAAAATAATAGTAAGAGGAGACTTGATTCTAAATATTTCTCATGTGTTAAAGTAGGGTACGATTATGAATATCTCCAGTATCAAATAAGCCTTATACACTGTAATTTACTTTATGTATGAAAACCAAAGAGGGGAGATATAGCATATGAGAACTATTTGGAATCAAGTCTTCTCTTTGTTATTTCAAATCATTTGAAACCATAGCAGCAAGTTTTAGTCTCCCCTCCATCAAGGTCAGAGGTTTTGTGGAAATATCAGATATTTTGTAATTCATACGCAAAACTAGGAAAATAAATGATTATGATTGAAACGTTGGTAAAGGTGCAGTATCTTTCCACCCTAAAAAATTTCGATACATTTAAAATTCCAGAAAACAAGTAGTTTCCACAATATGAAAAATTTATAGTTTCAAAAGGTGGGGGATCACTTTTCTATAATAATTTAATGTAAAATAGACACCCATTTTATAGCTACCTTTGGTGGGGTAGGGGGCGTTTTTAGTGGTAATTTTAAAGGATTTTTTGAGAGTGGAAAGATACTGCACCTTTACCGAAACATTTTATGGCTGTAAAAAGTGGCAAAAATAGGCTCTGGATGATGGATGATCCCCTTAATGTGCGACCTTAATGGCAAATGTCACATAGCCCACTACACAATTCAGGTTATTAGTTGATCATTAGTCACTGAGATTTCGAACTTACAAAAATTGCAAAAAAAAGGTATTATATCTCTCTCTCTCTCTCTATATATATATATATACATACACACACACTCGTAGCCAAATTGAATATTTAAATACTCATATCTTTGGTTCTATGGGACAAAACTACACGCAAATCTGCAGGCTTTTGAAGATTAATTGGTAAAAAAGAATCTATATTTTCAAATCAATAAAATATGCCCAAATTTGCTTACATTTGTATATATATACTGTCCTGGCAAGTCCGCTTTAGTTTTGCTCCTTTGAATTTTGCTTAGGTTTTTTTTTTGCTTGCCAGGCCACTAATATATATATATATATATATATATATATATATATATATATATATATATATATATTTACAGCAATGGTAAGAGGGACATAAGAAAAATAATACAGAAAAGGGAGTCATGGCCTCTGTTTGGTCTTGAGAGATAATAGATATACCCTGTAAGGGTGGATGCATGTGTAAATGTGAAGCAAGGGTTGCACAATCCTGAACCATAGGGAGTGCAAATTACAGATATACCTATTAATACTTATGGTAACTCTACATAAATTTCCCGTATAAAAAACAAACACTTCCACAAGAAACTCTTGATCTAGTCTAAAGTTTCTATGAAAATGCTGGAAAAAAAAAAGCATTGGTAAAAATGTGCACAAACAAAAGTAAATGGTTCTGTGCAACCTATCAGAATTGCACAGCGCATTCAGAGACAGATGTATAAAAATAATGTTGAAAAAAAAAAAAGAATTTTCAACATGAGGTTAGAATAAGGAGGAAGTGAAAAATTTCATTATAAGTTAGAAAAACTATACTGAAATTAGATCCAATGTTCAGTCAATTTTTCTTTTCTGCATTCTTTCTTTTCCTATTATATTGAAGCAGCTACCAGAAGAGATAATCGGAGGGAGAGAATTTTTTTTTTTATTATTATTTATTTATTTTTTATTTATTTATTTTTTTGATAAATATGATTATTTCGCCGTTAAATTTTTTTTTTCTTGTTTAAAAACATACTGGATGAAGTTGCATAATTTTTGGCATCCTATCTTTTAAAAATCTAACCTATAAGTATATAACATTTTTGTACCATTCTTTTTATTTTCTGGGAGTCAAACTGGATAAGCTCTAGTATTACTGATCACCTAGTTTTTATCACATAGCATAGGACGAGTAACCAATTTTTTTTTTTTTAATTTAAACATAGTGATTAATTTGGAAACAAAAAAGTGGTTACATACTTTGTTTTATTTCTTCTATTGTGTTATCCATGCACCCAGGCAAAGGCAGATAGCCTTGTCAGTTTTATATTAAACAAAAATGTTATAAACGAAAAAAAAATCTATATAAAACGGAAAACATGACACACTTGCAGCCAATGGCAAGGTTTTAATGATTAAGTAGTTTTCTGGATTAACTCCAAATAGTCTAGTCGCAGTATTAAGTTGTCTACAAGATAAAAGATTTTTTTTTTTTTTTTTTCATAAGTTTTTATTATTATTTTGATTATAGCACAGTAAAGTTTATAAGGTGCTGGTGTAGATGGGTAATCTTTTAAAGCAACGCATTTCAGGTGAAAACATTATGTACTTATACGTCATGTCGAAATTAGTATAAATTCAAAATATTACAAAAAGTGATCCAGTAAAAGATGTGTTTGATTTATTTTTTTACAAAAAAAACAAAAAAAAAATCGTCCACAATTACATTGTTTAAAAATGGTTGACCCTTACTTTAAGTCAATTTAAATCAAGAGGGATAGTCTGTCATACTGAATTGGTCACACAGCTCTTTCAAATTAAAACGTATGATAAAACTTGATAAATTCGATTTTTATTTGTATTTTTCTGCAGAATCATTTTAGTAATTTTTTTTTTTACTTATACTAATTTCAACATGACACATAAATACGTAATAATGTTTTCACCCGAAATGTATTGGTTTAAAAGATCACCAATCTACAGAAAGTTAATAAATTTTAAACCTTAGCAATGAAAAATATAAGTCAATTAGATTATTATACATCAAACAATGACATAAACTATCACACTGTGCATAACAAACAACATGACTAGGACATCAGCTGTTTGGTTTTTATTTCGAGTTTAAAAATATTTCATGAATAAATAAAATGTCATTGCATTTCTACTGTTATTAAGGAATGGATTTTTAGTAAAATAGAAAATATCCACTTCATAATGGCTGCTGTATCTCAAATTGGAAATTGCAAATCAGTGTTAATAATCAGAAAAGGTCCCCAATTATTTTAGGACGCATAGTTTTTGACAGAATTTAATGCTCCCTATCTTGGGTTGAGCAAATTGGTAAGTGATATACAAACTGCCATTAGCATATTAAGCGATGCTTTTTGTGTAAACAAATTGAGCTTGGCCATTTGGACAAAGTCAAAACATGTTAATTCACTGCCCGGCATAGCAGCAGTCAAATAGCATAACCGTTAGAAGCACCGACTGTCGTTTGGGTGGTTGAGTTTTGATCCTGGCTTGAGGTAGTTGCTTGTCTAGTCGCACTGATGAGCTGTGATAAAGCGAAATAGTACTGTATGTGGATGACTATATAAATATATATATAAATGGAAATTTCTTCAACAGAGAGAAAAGACTCTTGAAGACATGAAACCTGCAAGTCAGAATATTGTTCTTGATTCAATTCAGCATTGCAGAAAACATTGTGTTTAAAATTTGCTTCACAGCTGGTAGTTGGCCTCCATGGTAATCCTTCTTGACCGAGGCAGGTCAAGAATTAAATAGATTTGCGATTTAACATATCGCAACAAAGTGGAAAGTTCACATAAGAGTTCATTTAAGTTTCCCAAACTGTGAAATAATTCAAAGGTCCCATTTAAGGGTATTGCCACAGAATTCATGAGTAGCTAAGAATGATTATGTGAAGAGAGGGAGCAGAAAATATCATCCCATTCAATTCTCATTGAGACAAGATAAGGTATGTCTTGTTTGAACAAATATAAAACTGCAAACTTATATTGACGCATTTGCAAATGAAATGAGGCACCTTCACGCATGCGTAAAGGAAATCTCCACCAAGAAGCTCAACTCATATCAGCTATTGCAATATACCGGAAGTAATGCAAATTTCAACAAGATATATAAATGTGACCATGTCTGTCTATGAGGAATGGTCTCTACCAAACTACTCTGTCAATTTGTGGCCTACAAATTTGAAATTTGATATATAGGGAATTCAGACCTGTGAAACAAATTCAGTTTGATTTTTAGCCGGTAAAAATAGCTGCTAAGAGTCAAAACTGAATAAATTGGAACTTGGCAGGCGTAAGTCAACATAAACTGCTTTTCTATGCATGCGCAAATGTACGTTTATACGTTAATGTTGATTAATTTTTTAGAGTTTTGATATCCATCTTTGGCGGCTCAGATCGTAACAAATAAACAGGAGTGCTAGATGTTTTTGTTTTGATTCTAGCTGAGGGCACCCAAGTCATTTTTTTTTAACTCTTGAAATCACTACTATATATTGAGTAAAATATAATAATCATTCGCTCTATAATAATAAATATGAAATCTGCATGAATTAAGATATCATAGTTAAGCGTTTTATGAGCAGACCACGTTGAGTGGCCACTAATATATATTGATTACAATATCGAGAATACAATAATTGATAGAGAATTGGCTCAATAAATACGAAATTTTCATAAATTAAAATATATTCAATCGTATTTTATGATGAGGTAATACCAAGCAGCTTGATAGTCATATCTAAAACAAAAGTTTGCATTTATTATTTCTTAAAGGTTTGTTATTTTGAAATATAATTATATCTGTTTAATTATTAATGGTTCTTCTACAGAATTTGGACCCAAAAGTTTTTTTTTTGTTTTATTTATTTTTTTTTTTTTTTTGAGGAGGATGGAACTTTACTTTAACTACAACTCAACACTCACTTTTAAATTGATGACTTTTGGGTTTTCGGGTTAGCTGAAAACGAATACCCCATTCAAATTTGTGGCAGACAAGTAGTTTCCTGAAAATTAAGACATTTTTTTTTCCAATGTATTATTTGATGAATTTCGATACCCGTCACCATTCATAACATGGGGATGTGGGGGGAACTGTAATACACATGCGCATTAGTACTTGTTCGGTTGGGAAAAAAACATGGTTGCCAGTGAAAACAAAGGATTACATTGGATAATAAAGGTCTTAATATCCAGAAAATTACTTGTCTGTCATAAATTTAAATGTGATATTCGTTTTCAACATACTCGAAAACTCATACAAGTCAGCAATTTAATGGTGAATGTTGAGTTGTATTTAAAGTAAAAAAAAATAACTTTTTTTTTTACTTCAACTTAAGTCTTAGGTTTAATTGGAAGTCGAGCCTATTTGGTTCAAATTCTGTAAAAGAACCTCATTAATAATCAAACTATTTGAAAATATTTTCAAAATAAAATAAAAATATTCTAATTATTACAAATAAATAGTTTGATTTGATTATTTGTTAATAAATATTGTTTTAATTCCAATCATAAAAAGTTTGATTTTATTATTTATTAATAATTAAACGATTTGGTGAAAAATTATTTGTCAAAAAAAGAAAAATTCTATTTCAGACAAGGCTGCCATTATGAATTGGGTACTTTCTAATATTCAATAAATTTTATTATAAGTAATTTAAATCCATTCCCAACTGGTTTCAATGCACTAGTTTCAACTTTAAATGAAGAACAACTTTCAGTTGCCCTCAAGAACAAACAGCTGTGCATAAACTATTACCCTCTCTCTTTACGGGGAAGGAGAATTTTTGGCATTTATTGGAGGAGTTTTAATGTTTTATTTTCGACTTTTGAGCAACTATCGTCTAATGTTAGCCATTTGTTTGTCTTCTAACTTAAGATGCAACACTATTTTAATTTCAAAGTAAATAAACAGTTTAAAATAAGTTAACACGCAAAAAACTTATCCATGTAGGTAGAAGAGTAGCTTTGTTGCGGGGCCGGTCGTCCGGAGACAATCGACCCAATAACTAACAAGGTAGACACAGGCAAAAAGTAAACAGCAAAAAGGCAAAGAAGAATGACAGACACAGGTTGTTTGGTTAAAGACGAAGGTTCGCCTTTTATTTGCAAAGGAAGCAAAAAAATCGTATGATCTGGATGCTGGTCGCCTGGAAGGTCGCATGTCACCGGAGGCTAAGGTCTGGAGGTCTGGAACAGGTACTCTAGACGTAGCATAGTTCAGGGTTGCTCGCTGGATCTGGAACGACCGGCTGGACGTCAGGGCAATCCAGAACAGAGGGTGGACACTGAGAACGCGGGAGTCAGTGTTAAGGAATGGACGACACTGAGAACGTAGGGGTCAGTGTTAAGGAACGGACGACACTGAGAATGTAGTGGTCAGTGTTAAGGAACGGATGATCAGTAGGGAGCCAGGTGCGAGTGAGGTTGCAGACCGGAGGAACAAGGTGCGAGCGAGGTAGCAAACCAGAGGTGCAAGGTGCAAGAAACGTTGCAGGCAGGAGGGGCGAGGTGCAAGTGAGGTTGCAGGAAAGATGCAGGAGGAAGCTGGAGGTGCTGGAGCAAGTTGGAGGCACCAAAGGCTGAAAGGCTGAGGGAATGAGCAGGAAGCCGCTGGAGTAAGCTAGAAGCCCTGGAGACTGGGAGTGAAGTTTGCTGCTGGTGGGTCTCAGGAGGCAAGCAGTAGTGAATCGCATTAGTCAAAAAACTTATTAGCCCTGATAAGGGCTGGTTGTTTAGCCCTGATAAGGGCTGTTTGAACTGCTGCTGAGACGGCTGCTGTCACTGCTGCTGCTGGAATCCTTCAGTGCTGGTGGATTTGGTTGACGTGACTGGTAGTGTCAGTCGTCGCTTCGGGAGCCTCGTCCTATTGCCCGGCTGAGATGCCTGACTGGGCCGAAACAAGCTGTATTCATTTGGCCAGCATGATCTAGTGGTGTCACTCCCAATAAGACAAACAAACGACTCTAATTCCAGAACAAAATTTATGCAATCAATAGTAGATTGGGAGTTTGTTGATTCCATTCAAATTAATTTAGTCTAAAAGTAAAAGAGTCAATTGCCTGTTTTGTTTGATATATTTGAATTCCGATGTGCGTAGCAAAGTCGATGATAAAAAGAAAGGGAAGGTGAATGTATTCACTGAACCCAGATATATTCATACGTTTAGCTCGTGTTAGCCAATCGCGTTCTTTGTTTAAGGTAAGAGACGGCAAAGAGAACCGCGGGAGTGAAGAAAGAAAGAAAAAATGGAGGCGGTGATTTTGAAACCACAACAGTTTCTTGCCTTTGGTAATGTTTTTTTTGTTTTTAAACACTTTATCGTTTTGATGGCCAGCATTTTTGTTATTTACCTGAGTTTTAGAAGGAAATTAAAGACATGTAGAAAAACAAAGTCCTGGGTTGGAGCAATGTGTTATCATACTACATTACTATACCTTCATCTTTTCTGTCCTCGGTCAGTGAAAGAGAAATGGGTTTGTTTTACAGTCTACAGTGATTCGGAAAAGTGGTCAAAAACTGTCACAGTAACATATATTGGCTGAGTTTCTAACAGTACTTTGTATAACATTTTTATTTTTAAGTAATTTTCAAAACTTTAAAGTTTAGGAGCCAAATCACAGCCATTTTTCTTGCTCTCACATAACGCTAGACACTATATGTTTTCAAGCCGATTAAACGTTTTAGAGTGAACAAAACCACTAAAACCTTTTCCAGATATGTAAAAAAGTAATTTATCTCGCCTTTGACAACATTTATTTATGTATTTGAATTTTTGATCACTGTGGATTGCAAAACAAACTCAGAAATCTTTCTAGACTGGGGTAAGTCATATTTTTTTCTGAGCTAGATTTTGCCAACATTCAAAATCGACGTAGTGACTAATTCTGTCCCCGTTAGGAGGAAAAATGGAGAAGGGGGGAGAGGTTGAAAAATAAAGTAGGAACGGGTTCATTTTTAGGGGAAATTGGCTAAAGACCCGTCAAAACATTCAAAATCGTTAAACTGGGTAAAAATTGTATTCACTGCCCCACCCCTCACAACCACATATGATTTCAACAAAAAACAAGTGAAGCAATGCTTCACTTGTTTTTTGTTCACTGAAGCATGCATGGTCTCTCGTGACTGCACAGTAAACGAGGCATAAAAAATGACTAAGTTCAGCATTGCCCCCCCCCCTCATTTAGCCCTAAAAGTCCCCAGACGACATCAAATCCTGGTGAAAATGAACAAACGGAGCAGTTTTAGGCCTTAACATATGTAAATTTGAGTTCTGCAACATTCAAAACAAGAAATGACTGAGTGCATCATTTGCACCCCCAGCACCCACCATTTAGCCCCAAAAGTCCCCAAGGCCTTAACATATTTAAATCTGAATTCAGCGCCATGCAAAACTGCTAAATAGACAGACACAGAAAAATTTGGACAAATATGGTAAAATAGTCCCAAATTAGCTCTAAAAGAACACCTGGGGCACACCCAAGAGTTATTGCAAAGTATAGACAAACAAAATTATGTAGAAATCAGTTAGTTACAACTTTTCAGAAAGTTTTATAAAAATCAAAGACATCAATTTTTTTTTATAAGCACAAAAGTGTCAATTTTAGCCATGTTAACCCGAAAGCCATCCCTAGGGGACAACCGGAGTTTTCTCGGTTTACTCATATCATGTTTAATGTTTGTGCAAAATTTCAAAAAATTCCAAGGCGTAGTTTTTTTAGAAAAGTGCGGACGGACGAACGGACAACGGTGAATTTACAGGTCCACCCTCCTTTTGTCGGGGGGCCAATAAGATTTCGCACAATTACATGTGAACACGCTGAAAATACCTGGTATTTCTTTTTATTAATAAATGTTAGACTTTTAAGCGGGCGTTCACTTTACAATAAAACGAAATTCAGAGGACACCACATAACGTAGGACAGAACGAGTAACTATTTTATTTAAATTGAAATATATCGATCATTTTGAAAATACGGTACTTTTGAAAATACGGTGAAGTTTTTGGTTTAGTTGGACAAAAATCAAGGTACTCATGCTCTTTATGGACGTTGCTGAACTTATGTTATTATTTAAAGCCATTCTTAACATGAGGATGGGGAGCTTTGTTAACTCTTCTGTACTTTCACCTAACAATTTAATACACAAAAGGGTGCTAATGCACTTAGTGATCCGCGCTATTTCTTAATCGTATTTCCAAGTTTAATTAAAGAGAGTGATCCGGATCCGTGCTGAAATAAAAAACGTTATTATTTAAAAAGCCATTCTTAACATGGGGAGGGGAGGGTGTTTTGTACCTATTCTGTATTTTAACCTTACAATTGAATAAAAAAAAACATACCATAAAACTTAATTAAACGTGGAAATACGATTTCAAAAATAGCGCGGACCCGGACACTCTCTACATTAGCACCAGTTTTATGATATGTTTTTTTTATTATTATTATTTAATTGTAAGGTTAAAATACAGAATAGGTACAAAACACACACTCCTCCCCATGTTAAGAATGGCTTTTTAAATAATAACGATATTATTTCAGCACGGATCAATAAGTGCACTAGTACCAACAAAAGATACCGGAAAAATTGAATTTAACTTGAAAATTCTAGCTAGCGGTTCGTCGGTTCGTAGACTGCATAAGCACTGTTTGTTTGTTTGTTTAATTTTTCCACGTATTTCTAGGATGTTGAATTGAACACACAAAAATACATTTTTTTTCTTCTTCTTTTTATTCATGTTTACAACGGGTAATATTTTACCGAAATTTGATCCCTATCACTTATCCCCCCCCTCCAACAAATATGGTTAAGTTATAGTCGACAAATCGATTTTTTAATATATCGTTTTAAGCAAAAAGACAATATTACGTACTTAACTGTCATGTCGAAAATAATAATATATCAAAAAATTACGAAATTCAGCAAGAAATAAATTTCTACTCTATGATTAGTACTCATGCAGTGCACTTATTGATCCGTGCTGAAATAATAACGTTATTATTTAAAAAGCCATTCTTATCATGGGGAGGGGAGGGTGTTTTGTACCTATTCTGTACAATTGAATAAAAAAAATCATAAAACTTTAATTAAACTTGGGAATACGATTTAAAAAATAGCGCGGATCAGTAAGTGCATTGCATTAGCACCAAACATATTGGTGCTAGTGCACTTATTGATCCGCGCTATTTTTTAAATCGTATTTCCAAGTTTAATGATATCTGTTTTTATTAAATTGTAAGGTTAAAGTACAGAATAGGTACAAAACACACTCCCCATGTTAAGAATAGCTTTCTAAATAACATTATTTCAGCAGTTCAGCACGGATCGATATGTACACTACACTACACTAGTACCAACATATTTAAAAAGATCGATTTGTCGACTGTTATTTTAAAAAGCGCCTAAATATTAAATAACTAATTTTAAAATATATTAAAATCTCACAATTGCTTGATTTGTTGCTTTGTTTGTTTATATATATATATATATATATATATATATATATATATATATATATATATAAGTGCAATTTAATTGCCACAAGTATTCCAGAAATATCCGAAGCAGTGCACATGCACAATAGTCTCCGCAAGAGCCAAATAAAGTTAGTTCTGGAAATATCCGAAGCAGTTTACGAAAAAAAAAATACTCTAAAAGAATAAACTACCGGCAAAAATAACAGATTTCATTTTTTTTTTTTTTTTTTTTTGTATGACGAGTAACGTGTTTATTTTTGATTTAATGTTTGTTATTGTTTCAAATGTAAATTAGTAGTTAGTAATAGCAGAAGGTCGTACATACCGTGATTAAGCAGATTGAGAAATCCACAAACAAGGACCCGTCTGTTCAAAACTATTAAGGTTGAAAGTTCACCGTCTGATAAGTTATGGGCGATAACTTAGATCCAAGTGATTCGCCAGTTGCTCCGAGTAGAACTTGTCCTTGACATCCTTCTATACTAGAGGGACTGTCTCGCTGGTGAGCGGTCATAATGAACTTGAACTATTATCCTGTTCAGCCCTAGAAGATACAGCAGTACAGCACCCAGGCATCATCACCTCTTTACGATTACTGTTTCGACTTCACTTTCGGAATGTCTACTGCATGGGAACGTTATTTTAAAGCGCCAATTATGTAAACATGATTTTCGTCTCGCAATTTTATTATTTTCGTTCGATGGAAAAAATTATTACTGATTTATTTTGCCCTTCTTTTAAATGGTACAAAAGTTATACTGATAATATTAATTTATAATGAAGTTACATCGTGTTACATATAGGGTGGGGTAATTTTGTGGTGAATTTTAGCAGTCCCTAATGAGCTATTATCCTGTTCAGCCCTACGCCTACAGCACACCCAGGCATCATCACCTCCTAGTTATCTTTACGATTACTGTTTCGACTCTACTTTCGGTTGCCACTTCCTATGTTAATTTTTATAATAACATTATTATTATTTAGAAAATTCCTTCTTAAGATGGAGAGAGAGCCTTCATTTATCTATTCTGTACTTTAACCTAAAAAAAATAGAAAAAAAAGAGCAACCGGGGCGGGGCGGACGTTTAGGAAATTGATGTATTGGAAAATTCAAAATGGCGCCCGACACTCTCTTTAACATGGTAAGTTTTGGAAAAGGTGTTATAAATAATAAACTAGACAAAATACTATTAAAAAAACACCGAATATATGTCAACTTATGTCACGGTAACATATAATGAGCGAATTTCTAACATTATTTTGTCTAGTTTATTATTTATAACATCTTTTCCTCAACTTACCGTGTTAAAGAGAGTGTCGGGCGCCATTTTGAATTTTCCAATACATCGGTAAACACTGTATGTTTTTCGAGCTAAATAACCGTGTTCTGTTACATTGAATAAAAACACGAAAAATATATCCAGTTAGGTAGAAAAGTAACTTATCTTGCCTTTGATAACATTTATTTGTTATATATTTGTTTTTTGACAACTTTTTCGAATCTATGTGTTAATACAAAATATATATTTTTTTTTAGGAGAAATTGATATTAATTATTAATTACAGAACACAAAAGAAAGAACACCCTTTTAAGACAAAACAATGAAAAATGTTTATTAAATAGTGAATGTAAAAATCAGAAACAAATAATAGGAAGGGAACGGGTTGACCCAGCATCGCCTACCTCCGGAAGAGAGAGACTCCTCAGCTCCAAGACAGGTTGCTCAAAACAATTCAGTTGCTGAACAGTTCGATTGAATCACTTTATGTTAGATACGAAAAGTCTCAGTTTCTGATAAGAAGGATAATTTCCGGGGAAGATAACAACATTTAAAAGTTCGGGCTTCCGCAAAGAAAGACAAAAATGGAAAACCCACTCCTCACAAATTCGCTACAGAAACAATCGCCTCAAAACTCCACTGGTCTTTGCACACAATAACAACACCGCCTCATAGTCCGCTACATACTATCTATCAAGTGGTCTACCGCTATCATCTTTATGCCAACAAACGCCAATCAATTTGCATACAACCAAGTTCACCTCTCGCCAATCCTCGCAGCTACGAGATTGTGTTTCCCATAAGACCAACTTACCATAATGGCAGTGTTTCTTCCTCTGGATCAATTACTGCCCTGCATGCCAGACACAAACAACTCCTCTTCTAGCAGCTCTGGCCAAGATGTGGCAACAGTACTCCATCCTTGGATGTATTTGGCTCTTATACAGGTAGCGAATTGTATCAGCAGTGAAATATCTACTGGAGCAGTAGAACGATCCCACCATTTTGCTAGCAGCCTTGGCAACGGATTTGATGTATGTGTTACATTTTAGATCAGAAATAAAGGTCAGACCTAGAACCTTGTCAAAACATGGAGCCTCCCCAAGACGAGAGCCATTCACTTCAATTGATGCCAGATGGGGATCAGAGGGTTGATGATGTAAAGAAAGAAGTTTGGTTTTAGATGCATTAAAATTAACCAGCTACCTCTTTTCCATTTGTTATGATGTTATGATTTAGATCTCGTTTTGACTTGAGGACGCCGTCATACTGTCTGCCACGTGTCACCGTGACGACCACCACTCAAGTTTCATGATTCCTGACCGCTTTGGGGAGAAATTGACTACGTAGGGATTCACTCTACGATCGCTGCCATGGCACCAAAGTCGAGGCACATGATCATGGTTACCTCCACGAAATTACGGGCAGAACGCTTAGATGCCTTACACACCGTAGCGAAAATAACAACTCAAAAGAAACACAGTTTTCTCGACATGGGGGCAATTTCTTCATCACTGACCATTGTCTACAACTACGTCCGCATGCTTGCTATATTTAGCGAAGCCAAGGAAAAGACAGCAGAAGGGCCGCCAGCCTCGCCATCACTACAACGCTACGGCTGTCGCGACCAATACTACTACTACTACAACGGAGGCTTCGTCGCGCCTTGTAAACAACGACAACTATCGCCATTGACACAGCATTAACTAGCACTGCTGTTACTACTACTACAACGGAGGCTTTGTTGCGCCTTGTAAACAACGACAACTATCGCCATTGACACAGCATTAACCAGCACTGCTGCTACTACTACTACAACGGAGACTTCGTCGCGCCTTGTAAACAACGACAACTATCGCCATTGACACAGCATTAACCAGCACTGCTGCTACTACTACTACAATGGAGGCTTCGTCAAGTAGAAAGAACTTGGTCGTTTACGGACTTTGAAGTGTTGCCATAGATGGTAGTGTCGTCAGCATAAATGTCTACAAATGATCTTAGGATATGATTTTGAAGATCATTAATGCAGATCAAGAAGAGAGTTGGACCCCTGAGGGACTCCAGCATTAATACTGTGAGCTTCTGATTTCTGCTCATCAACCACTATTATGAACTTTTCAGAGAGAAATGATTTAATAATTGAAAAGACATTTCTTGTTATGCTGTAGCAGGAGATTTTGTAGAGTAGACGTTTATGCCATACCCTATCAAAGGCCTTTGATCTGTCAAGAGCAATTGTCTTAGAAAGGAAGCCTCTGTTAAGAGATTCACTAATCCTATGAGATATAACTGTTAGCACATCTGCTGTAGATCTAGAAGAATGGAAACCATATTGCATGTCACTAAGAAGGTTATTTTTGTTGAGGTGGTTGACTACTTCTTTATTTAACACAGATTCCAGAAACTTACTCATGACGCACATGAGACTGATTAGTCTGTACTGAGAGGGAGATGATCGATCACCTGAATTTTTAAATATAAGACATACTGATGAGGTTTTCCAGGGTGTTGGGAAACGATTCTCCTTAAGACAATGCTTAAACAGCTCTCAAGCTAGTTCTGGTTGAAGTTTTTTTAGCACTATAATAGGAATGCCATCAGGGTCAGTTGCTTTACTGGAATCAAGGTTTTTGATTAGCTTGGCAAATCTATGGCTGACTGGGATAGCTTTCGTACATTTATATCAGATCTACCTCTCTATTCCATGTTTAAAAAGAATGTGTTCTCTATAGTATCAAACCTGATGGAATGGTTAATTGTACGTATAGACCGCTTCATACCCTCCAAAAAATTCCAGCAAAACTCCAACAGCCAGCCACGGTTCTCTCTGGAATGTGCTGCTACCATTGCACACAGAAATCACTATTTCTATTGCTTCCAACGTAATAGATGTACTGAGACTAAAGCCGCCTTCAGAACAGATATTTGTATGTTGCATAGCATGTTTTCAGACAAAGGAGAAAATACAGGGGTTTAGCGGCCCTGATCGCATAGGGTAGAATTAGCTACAAAGCTTTTGGCAAAGTGTTTGGCTTTGTCTGATGCTGATAAGATAATCTCAGGTCCATTGATGATGGTTGAGATAGAGCATACACCTCTATTCAGGACCCTGTTTGCAATTTGCCAAAATTGATGGAAACCAAGCCACTGCTCAGCTACTTTGGACTTAACAGACTGTGCATACAACTCTTCACGTTCTTTATTACTCTTTTACAGTAGTTGCTGCTTTAGTCTCAGTACATCTATTCCCACAAAAGAGACATTGCAAGCCTGTCTCTGCTTTATTGCTATTTTCATGGCAAGTGTTTGTCTGAGCTCCAATCTATGGTCCCCCTAGCCTGACTTTCATGAAAAACACTCATCTAGCTGAAACCACTATCAATAATTTTCCCCCACTCTTTATCTGTGCCTAAAACTAAACATAGATTCCATGAACAAAACTTCTTTCTTAGAACTGCATTCCTGTGGAATTCTGTTCTGTTTTCCTGCTTTCCAACTGACTACAATATGATCATTTTCAAGTCTAGTGTGAACAAATTCTTAACGAGCCATCCTCTTAAGTAATCCAATTCACCAAATTTCCACTACTAACAATTACTACAATATTGTCCTATTGATTACTGTAGACTCATTAATCCTTATCCTCGAGTGGCCTCCTGGCCTTGATAAGTGGTGACTCCTTTGTAAAATACTTTTTTTCCTTGAAAAAAAAAGGAAAGTTTTTTCTTTTTTTATATTTTGTTAAAAGGGAAGAGGAAAATTTCTTCCTCTTGAAAGTTTTACAATTGAGAAAAAAGAATGTTCATATGCTGTCTTCTTTTTTTTTTTTTACTTTCGAGTCACCCCTTATCAAGGCCCGAAGCCACTCGAGGATAAGGGTTAATGAATGTAAGATGTTAGTGTAGTAATCGTTGTGTAAATTGAGTAGAATTTGATTATTTATGCGGATGGCTCTGTAATGAAAACAGGACAAGAGATTCTGTCTAGTAATCTTTTATTCAATTAAGAATCTCAGTACTCGTCTACTTGACAAGTGGAAATGTACAGCTTTTATAGCTTGGATTAACAAAGAGGAGATAATCCATATTCAGAACATTCTTCCCCACCAGATTTCTCACTGATGGAGAAGAAAGTTCCTTAAATGTCAAGGCTCCCTAAGAGCTCGCAGTGGCCACCTCGGCAGTCCAGAGTACCTAAACAGAGAGGCTCTTCAACAAATTTGATGTATGTGTTCCATTTCAGATCAAGAGTGAATGTCAGTTCCAGAAGCTTTTCAAGACATGGAGCTTCCCCAAAATGAGAACCATTTATTTCAATTCGGGCATTTGCAACAGCTGATGACAGTTGGCAGGTTGGAGCAGATAGGGCAAGAGATATGGTAGCTGAGGGGATGAACTAATCAACCAATGAAAAAGATGCCTCGTCAGAAGCTATCAATAGACATCGTTTGATTGTCAGCTGGGTGATAATGATGGTGGTGATGATAATGTCTTTTTGATACCTGCATGAAAAATAAAAAGAAAAATCTCACACGAAAAAAATATATGTATAAATGTATCTTGGAATACAATTAACAGTATAGCATATGTGTTATAAAGACTGTCAATAAGCAATAAACTGACTTTATTACTAAAATAACAATATAGTCCATGGGCCAGCTGGCTGACTGGTACCATCTGGAGGTATTAAAAGCCAGTTTAACCAGACATCCAGTATGGTTTCCCATTTCTAAAAATGCTTGCTGGACATTCGAATGTTGTAGCTTTTTTTTTGTTAGAGGGATTTTAAGTTTTTGCATGGTGTCGTATTGTGAAAATCACCAAATTTGCCTTTTGTGGCAAATATAAAGTTAGTATTTAATCAAGTTATGTTTCTGTCTTTGCAGGCATCTGACTGAGAAGTATGGCTTCAGATGAGGACTATGATCCAAACCTTGGACCTCTAGAAAAGCGACAAGAGACAGATATTGCACTCTGTATACTGTGTAACAAATATGTACCACGGAAAAACTTGACCAGATCCAAGAGCATTGAGTCATGGAGGACACTTGTTGATGCTGCTAAGATAAGATTTGGACCAATACTTGAAATTGATTCACAATCAAAAGAAGTTCCAAGCATATATTATGAAACAACATGCCGTAACGACTTCACACACAAGAAATCTTTGAATAAGCTAAAAGCTGAATGTGTTGATTTCGGACAGTCAATTTCTCAACATCAAAGAACATCCCGAGAACCTGGGATTAGTAAGTCATGCACTTATTCTACAAAATGCATATTTTGTGACAAAGACTCCAAATATAATAGAAGAAGCCATAGTTGTGAAAAACTGACATGCAGTTGAACTCTGAGCAGACAAAACAATATGGGAATCTGCCTGCAGAGATTTGACTCAACAACGGTCTGAAAGCCAGAAGAAAATTGAACGAATCCTGGCCATCACATCATGTGAATTAGTAGCTGCCAAAGCACACTACCACAGATCATACTATCTAGAATACACAAGAGAGAGACCAGAACAACTTCCTTCCTATCAGTGAGGACCATGAAAACAATGAAGAAGAAGCGTACACTCTGTCTGAGTCAGGTCTTTGACTACATCAGACAAGAATTGATTGCCAAACACCAAATAACATACATGACAAACTTAACAGAAGCTTTTCTGTTATTTATGCACGATGATGGAGGTACACACTGAGAAGCACATACGATGCAGACTTGAAACAGAACTTGGACCATGCATAAAGATCATCCATGGAAATAACAATAGACTCCTGGTCATTCCAGACAGTATCACTTTTCAAGAACTTGTTAGAGAAAAAATGACACTGAGAGAAAAGCTTGACCTATATTCTTCTCATAATTAGAGTATGGAGCATGCCATAACCAAATTGCGTTACTTCATAAAAATGTCATTAAGGCAGAGCAACATGAACAACCATGGCCCCCTCACCCAGATGAGATTGATGAGCAATATGTTAGCATACCAGATCTGTTGCAGATGTTTTAGACCACCCTTCTGACTGGGCACAAAGGTTCTGAGGCGACTATAACTTGGGCAGAAAGGCTAGTATGGTCGTTTTCCCAAGATCTTATGTATGGAGTTACAATGGAGCACCCAAAGACCTCAAAGCACATTTTACTCCCATGGGCTGTGAAGACCCTTACTGGAAATGTTGAGATCATAAAGATTCTGAACTGTTTTAGCCATGGAGTATCATACTCAACACTGGAAGAAATAGACACAGCACTTTGTTTGCAGAAACAGGATCAGCAATCTGGATTGGGCGTCTTGTTACCGACACAAACACATGTTGGCGTTCCAACATACTAGCATATGACAACATAGATAGAGAAGAAGAAACTCTCAGTAGAGCGGAAACATCCCATCGTGTGAATGGAATCATCATTCAGCCACAGGTATTGACAGTCTTTCCACACCCTCGCCACACAGTCATACAAAAGGACAAGAAATGATCACTCCCTGCAATAGCACCTATTCGACCACACCACGATTGCAGTTAGAGGAAATCCCCAACTGCTATAACTCCAGGTCATCCTGTGGATAAACAGAATGAGGCCAAGAACAAAAACCTTTCATGGTTGTTAGTGTGGATGAGTGACCCGACAAACCAACAAATGAGCTCATGGACAGTCTTTAACATCCTGACAAGTGACAACATAAACATAAAGCCTGATACAGTTGGATACTTACCGACAATTAATTCCCCAGCAACTCAGATGTCAACTGTGCACCAAATACTTGAACAGACAAAGAAAATAATAACTGCACTCAATCTTCCAGAAATCATCTGTGTTTTTAATTAAGCCTTGTACTCCAAAGTGACGGAGGTTGTCTGGCAAAATCAGAAAGTCTTCCAGAATGTGATCTTGCGAATGGGAACCTTTCACACAATATGCAATTTCCTGTCCATTATGGATAATCGGTTTGGAGAAGCTGGACTTCAAGATTTGGCAATCGAAGCTGGAGTCATTGCGGAAGGGTCCATCAACTGTGTGACTGAAGATCGACAGTACAACCGTGGTGTTTGACTCCACAAGATCATTTATGAAGCATTGATGTGCCTAATGTGGAAAAGTTTCCATGAGTGGATAGAAGAAAATCACACAAGCGACATGCCAGCACTTCGATGCCTGATAAACCTAGCTACTGAAGTACGTGCCAAAACCAATAATCAAACTTTGGCTGCACTCCTAGACAACACATCTACAAAGCAAATCATTGTCCGCTTTGCAGAATATCAAGATGAACTTCAAAACACCCGTGGACCACTGGCATCATTTTGAATGTCCTATCTGGATCTTGTGGAAATTCTGCTGGCTCTCATTCCTGCCTCCAGGGAAGGCAACTGGGTACTACACCGTCATGGAATATGCAGCATGATTCCTTGGTGTTTTGCTTATGACAAGCAAAATTATGCTCACTACCTATCGATTTACGATGCTCAAATGACAAAATTCAAAGAAGATCATCCCGTGAGATACCAACACCTTTTGGAAGGCAGATTCAAGTCCTCAAGTCGATGTAGTGTTTGAAAGGTACAATGCTTTATCAATCAAAACAGCTGAAAGAACAGAAAGAGAGAGGAATATCGTTCTCACAAATCATTCCTGGCCACAAAAAATTGGGGCTGCCTACTTGCATGCTCCAAGAGCAAAGCCAAATCGACCAACTTCTTTGCCACTAATTGGCAAGAGAATCAAGAAAGACAGAACCAACTTCAAGAAAAGGTGATTTTTGTAACTTTCGAGGAACGATGCTTCAAGATAACATCTAATGCAGCGTCAGAAGTTGATGAATTGAAATGTATGCATGAAGAAGCCGACACACGCTTGTTGTTAAATGCTCACCACACAGCTGAGTCTGGATACAAGTCAGTTTTACTGATTGCAGAGGACACAGATGTCATGATCATCTCCCTTACCTTATGCAGAAACGTTGGTTGCCAAATGCACGAGATGCTTCAAGCCTGGGTCATAATATATGCAATGCCTTAATAGGTCTCCATGCGTTCACAGGATGCAACTCAGTCAGTGCTTATTCTGGTTAAGGAAAACTCACAGGATTGAAACTCCTGCAACAGAACCAGAATTTCTAAAAAGCTTTCACTACACTTGGTTAACATTGATTGACAAGTTATTTGATGCCCTCCAGGAGTTCACATGCAATCTATATGCAGCCCGAACAAACATCAGTTGTGTAAATGAACTTCATTATCAGCTTTGGCGAGCAAAGAAAGGATCAGTAGATTCAGGCCAATTATCACCTTTCGAGGACGGCCTTCAACAACACTTGCTCAGAGCCAACTACCAGAGTGCCGTTCGGCGACGCAGTTTGGTTCCTTTTCCAGATGTACCACATCCACAAGATGCCCATGGTTGGTGCACACAAGACAGTGGTAAGCTTAAAGTACAACAGGCTCTCCTGCACCTCAAGTCATCTTAGAGTTCATCTCAGGCAAATGTGAGAAAATCTGTCGGCTTCCAAAGTGTCAGTGCTTCGTCAATGGACTCCCATGCACAGAAGAGTGTAAGCTGCAAACCTGTACAAATATGAAAAAAGTGGCACATCTATGGACTCCAATGATGACCTGAACGAGGATGACTCTTTCTGAAAACAAAATACAAATTATTTACATGATACTAGAAATAAATAAAAAAAATAATAACTTTTTAACAATCAAATACTACAAATTCTCTAGTGAAAGGTCTATACTATCACATACAACATGATTAATATTGAACAACAACAACAACAACAAAAATATTGCAAATCATAATTTGCCCAAGTGTTCCGAGAAATATTATATTCAAACATAAGATTCATAAGCATTTTCAGTTACAAATAACCTATTTTAGAAAAAAAGGTTATTTTTTATTATAGCAAAGATCTAGGTGACACAAAAGTCAAAGTACTTCAAATGAACTCTTCAATCATATAAATAGGTGTTACTGCAATGTAGCATCATTTGCAGTTCAAATTTCACATAGAAAGCTACAAGATACAGCAAATAGTTCTGGAAAGTAGACATTTTTTTTTTTTTACACAGGCATCACCACTTATCAAGCCCAAGAGGCCACTCAAGGATAAGGGTTAAAGAGTGTACAGTAGAAATTGGACAATATAGTAATCATTAGTAATGAAAATTCGGTAAATTTGATAACTTATATGGAACGGTTCATTAAGAACTTATTTACGTTAGACTTGAACACAACCATATTGTAGTCAGCCGGAAAGCAGGAAAACGGAAGACAATTCCACAGGCGTGCAGTTCTAAGAAAGAAGCTTTGTTCATGGAATCTACGTTTAGGTTTAGGCACAGATAAAGAGTGGGGGGAATTGTTGATAGTGTTTTTAGCTAGACGAGTGTTTCTTGTGAAAGTTAGGCGAGGGGGGACCATAGAGTGAAGCTCAGTTGAACACTTTCCATGAAAATAACGATACATCAGAGACAAACTCGCAACATCTCTTCTGTGAGATAGAGGTTGCAGGGAAGAGAAAAGGACATCTCCTACGAGGCTACGAAGTCTATTTTGAACTCTATCAAGGCAGGACAAGTCCTTTCTAGCAGCTCCTGCCCAGATGTGGCAACAATATTCCATCCTTGGCATGATCAGCTTTCAGAAAATATCAGTTTCGTTTTTTACCTCTGATTAATACCAATCGACAAAAAAATGGCCTCTGGCCCATGGACTAATATCTCTTTTCAGTTTGATGAATTTACAGACTCAGAACCAATAAACATCAAAAATTATTCAAACTCTGATTTTGTCTTGCATGAATTAAAGTGATTTGGTAAAATATTTGTAACATTTTAAACAAGAATATAGTTTTAAATGAAAATGCAAACCCAAGCTGAAACACTTCAACACTGCTTCAGTGAAATTTCTGAAAATACAAAAAAAAAAAAGCGTACATTCTCATTATTTAAACAGTTAACTGAGTTTTTTCCTTCAACATATTAAAATGTTGCCTTTAAAAATTTAGAAAAATATATTGGAATTCATTTAATTTTACAAAAATAAAATACATAAATAGAAAGCATAAAGGAAAGAATTTCTAATGGGGAAAAAAAATATATAAAATGAAAATGTCGAGCAGACTTAACACTAAGACATTTTTATTTGGATTTTTCATTATTCATGTTTTATTGTGTAAATTTTTTAGTTTTCTTTTCTTGTTTTCTTTTATTACTTCAGGTAGGTTTTATTAAAATTCTTGAAAAGAATATTGGGGGGTGGAATGGAGGGTATATAACATAGTACGTATGGTGCACTATGTGGGAAAATCAGCAGCCGTAGAATAGCGTACTAACAAAAATATAAGTAGTAGCAGCCGTCTTAGCACATATGCAAATTAAGCAAGTGTGCACGTGCTGACGTCATGGGAGGAAGGAGAAACAAAAGAAAGAAGAACAACCTATCCTGCAAAAATAGAAGCAAAGTGCATTCCGGGGAAGATGGATGTGTGACGTTGAGGCTGAGAAAGCACTTGCTATGGCCAGCGTCATGTGGCAGGAAAAGAGACTTTTAACTCTTTATAATCTGAATTATGATGTAGATGATTAAAAAAATATTTATTGTTAATTCTAGTTAGTTTAAAGGGAAATGATGCTATGATTGTCTTCAAACTGGAAAAATTATGAAGTTCAATCGTTAAAATACCAGTGAGAATTTTTTCATTTCATAAACTTAACTTGATTATTACCCATAGTGCTTGAAAAAGTGTGTTTATGACAACAAACGAAATCTTCCATTCTCTGAGACAAATAGCAGAAATCTAGAAGTATCTGGCATCTATCTACATACTGAACTAATATACACAAGGTGTGTTTGAATCAATTTCTACTTTATTTATGCCATTATATTCATTTATTTATGACTGAACGAATTAGTTGAACCAGGCTATAAAGGGTTAAAAAGCACATGTTATATGACAGAGCATTGTAAAACACACGGATGTGTGAAAAGACTTTTTGAAAACTAATGAAATGCATTATTGTTGGAAGAACCACAAATAAATGTGTTTCATTTGCATAAAAAATGCTGAGTCGGATTTTTATTTCTTTCCTTTTTTTTTTTTGTTCCTTTGTGACAAAATATCAGAAAACATGTGGGTCTGTTCAAACATGTACACACGCACATACACATATACACATCCTTATACACACACTCACAAGCATATATAAGCATACACACACACATTGTGCGCACGCACCCGAGCTATGACGTCACAATAAAAAATGCTGACTCATGGTAACGGGATCAAAAGCATCAGCATGCACGCTAATTCTCTTTTTTCACTCCTGGCGTTAAACACGCGAGATGCTACTACTGTTTTTGACCAGTGCGAACATTTGACGACTCACATCCTTTTGTCCTCTCTTTCTCCCGTTTTTTCCACCGTCGAAACAAGTCACCATGATTTCTTTCATGACCAACGCCAACCACCAAGTTCAACAAACATTTTCTGGGACCTTCCAGTAATTTCATCATGTGTTTCCTTTTTTTTTTTTTTATCTCTCATCCCTTTCATACCACAGAAGTGAACATTTTTCACAAGAGACTTTATTTTTCCATGAAAAATAAATAAGTTATGTATTTCAACCATTGTGTTTCTTCTCGCCAATACATTCGTTTCATTATTTTCTTTTGTAGTGAGTTAGGATTATTATATCCTGATCCGCAACAGGTCTGAGAGGTTTGATATGTAGCGACACAATGGCTACACAATGTTACATTTGAGTTTTGTACTAGAGGATTACATTGAGAGTGAAATACTGTCTGGTGCGGTAGAACAATCCCACCATTTTTTTCAGTGATTTTGGTAACAGATCAGATGTAGGGCTTTCATTTCAGGTGAGGGGTGAAGGTCAACTCTAGAAGTTTTTTGAAGCCAGGTGTTTCATCGAGGCAAGAGCCATCCATTTCAATGGGGTAAAACACTGTGTAAATTACTTCCACCATTTCCCTACATAATATTGAAGCTCAATTGTTTTATGTTTTGCCAAATAAATGGAATTGAATTAAATTTAGGAATGGGAGGAAGTCTTATGTTAACCTGAGACTGTTTTGTCATTGTAAATCTTTTAGTACCCAACTACACACTTTATATTTTATATATGTGCGTTTCAAGTAAGCTATGGTTTAATCTCTGGCCTTAGTAGAGGCCATCTTAGACGATGATAGTGTCTTTGTGTATAGCCAAAGAATCACACTAACATTAAATATGAATTGGGATATAAAATTTATGTTTTAATTAAGGAAGAAAATGGGTGTACATGGAACACACATGCATATAAAATAGAAAATGAATGAAACATTGAAATAATAGAAGGGTCGCTAGATAGCAAATGCTACCTAAAACATAAACAGAGTTTTGTAAATGAAAAATTTGGTAAACCGAAAGTTTATATGAAAACATTTTTATACAGAAATAAGAATATAAAAGTTATGTTTCGTGTTGAAAATATTTATAATACACACACGTGTTTGCATAAAGAAATTTAATTGAATATTAGTCACAAATCAATATGTTCATACAGTGAGTATGTATGTGTAAGTATTTGGCAGTGTGACATTATGTATTTGTTTTTGTCCTTGTTAGTGTGTGTATAGATGTGCGTGAGTTAATGAAGCTTAATATGTGAGTCATTAAGTTCTTTTATCTTGCCATCCCAGCCCCCAAAGGACATGGGGTTGTTTGTGGAAGAATACATTCTTAGTTTTCTTTCGTTCAGCTGACTGATGAAGCCTGTCTAAAACTAACTTAATTCACCAGGTCTTATAGGAATTTCTAAGTTTGTAAAGCAGCTTACTACTTTTGCTTGTACGTGTTAGTCTTTTAAGGTTTAGAAAGATTTTCATTAATTGAAAATACTTTCGAGTTCACACGTTCATATCAAAACTTCCTATCTTTGGAGAGTGAGGAGGAAAACGAATTCCAGCAAAGCAAAAAAGAAAAGAGTCTAAGCAATTATAGCTATTTGCTTTTTAGCATTCGTAGGAATCACTTTACAATTAAGTCGCCACAAGACTAATCATTGAATGAATATGTTTTGATGAATAGAGTATGAATATTTTAGTATGATAGAGAGGTCATTCTAATTGATGGTTAGTGAAGCAATTAACTAAGTAAGTTACAATTAGTGTAAACCCACCTCCTCACGCCCCTTCCCTTTTGGCCTGGTACCATATCTTATATGTACATTTTTATGTATATAAATGGCATTTCATATTGAATTAAGAAATATGTTTTTTTTTGTAAATAGATGATATCATAAAATATCAATGGTAGTTGCCAAAAATAATGTGACGTCATAAAGACTGAATGGTAGTTGCCAAAAGCAGTTGGACATAAAAAACAATGAATGATAATTCATTGGCTCGTGTTGTTTTTTAACATCATATTTATCCTGTCAAGTTATTTAATGATTTAATGTAGATTCTTATGTGTACGTTATTTGCAGTAGTATAAAAATCGACCCTGGTGTCTAACTCTGTCCCATGGGGAGGCATTGTAAATAGGTACAATTAGTGGCTGCTACTGATTTTTATGTTATTGTTATTGTTGAAGTTGATAGATTTGCATGGAGTCCTCCTCATTAGCTATATTCATTGCATCTGACATAGTACCCATCAGAATCACAGCAACAAGGCTTAGTGGCTGCATACAAAGTCAGGGAAGATTTGTTTCAGAACACACAAAAGAACAGCAATGGCACATGCGCAGACACAAGATTTGTTTATTTTGTTTATCTTTGTGCACAGTGGATGACGTCACAAATTTTTGTGACGTCATCCATTGCAAAGGTGTGATGCCATAAATGGATGACATCATCTATGAACAAAAATGGAAGACACTGGGCAAATCTTTTATTGCAGTAATAATGGGTTGTTGCTCCAATGAAGAGATGGAGATGTCAAACGGTCTTAGTCTGTTAACTACAGCTCTTCTCACATTGTGATTGAAAATCGAGAGAACAATGTCTGGCACTGGTCAACAAATCTGGTACAATTGAGGAGCAAAATCCACTTTAAGTTCACTCTCTATCTGTGCCTAAATCTAAACACAGATTCCATGAACAAAGCTTCTTTCTTAGAACTGCCTGTGTGTTGAACACTGTTTTATTGGCTTGCTTCCTGGCCAATTAGAATATGATAGCCCTCAAGTCCAATATAAACAAATTCTTGTTGAGCCGTCCTCTTAAATAATTCAAATTCTACCCAATGTATACTATTAACAATCACTAAACTAATACCTTACATTCATTAACCCTTACTAACATCTTACATTCATTAACCTTTATACTTGAGTGGCCTTTAGATCTTGATAAGTGGCGACTCCTTTGTTAAAAACAAAACGATAAAAAATAACAAATCTGACGGTTGCATTTATAAAAAAGCAATTATTTAATAAAACACATTTGTACACACGATTATATTATTCCAACTTCTGCATTTTCAGATCAAAACTTATTAAAAAGTTTACAAATGGATCTCGGCATTCATTAAAACAGAAAACAGTTGTCTATGTCTACCACAATCCAAGCATGGATGAAACATGGAATATTCTGCGTAGCTTAATTGCCATATATATTTTTATAACTTATTATATATATATATATATATATATATATATATATATATAAATTGGAATAACGGTTTTGAAGAAAGGGAATTTAAAATTGAACAATATTCTAAATAAAAAAATCTTAGCTTTAGGAAAAGACAAGAACATGGCTTTCTCATCATTTTGATGTGAAAATACTGACTACTCAAAATGACTGTCTGACTGACTCTTCAGTTATAGACAGGTTTCCATCACTTGCACGGATCTGCCTTTTGCTGGCTATATGGATGTCTGTTCTCCTGCATTCTTGTTTAGAACAGCCATAGTTTGTTGGAAGCAAAAATTTTACAGATTGATGCCTTTCTTAATATCAACATCTCCAAAGGAACGAGTATTTAGTTAAGACACCATCCTGCCTTACTTCTTTGCTATCTGGGGAAGTGTGTTTATCCATTGTTAAGAATATGATCATCCATACAACAATGCTCTTCTTTGACTCATTCCCATACTTTTGTTGGACGCCACAAGAACTACTGCTACTCATGGAAATAACAGAATTGTTTATTGAGGTTTACTCCTCTAACTCTGCTGTGTTTTAACTATACCTATATTAACAGGGTTATTTCTTAAAGGGTGTGACTCCTCGCCATGGACAGTCATTCATTATGGGGAGGTTGGTGCAAACTGCAACTGCAAAATGGCTATTTTATGCATTACATAGTGAGGGAAAAATATGATAAACAGTTCAGCTGAAGTATCTTCCTCACAAAGATATTCTGAAAGGATAATGTGGGTAGGAGTTACCTGGTGCACCTTATCCAACCTTGATAGAGTTCAAAACCAGCTTTGAAATCTAGTAGGTCATGCCCTTTTCTTTTCCCTGCAACCTCTTTCCCACAGAAGAAATGTTGCAAGCCTGTCTCTGCTCTATCGTTATTTTCAAACACACGACTAGCTACAACCACTATATTCGATTTCTCCTACTCTCTATGTGTGCCTAAATCTAAATGCAGATTCCATGAACAAAGTTTCTTTCCCAGAACTGCCCGCCTGTGGAACACTGTTCCGCTTGCCTGCTTCCCAGTTGACTACAACATAGTAACCTTCAAATCCAATGTAAACAAGTACTTGTTAAGCCGCCCCCATAAATAATCAAATTCTACCCAATCTACACCATTAGCAATTACTATACTACTACCTTACATTCATCAACCCTTATCCTCTAGTGGCCTTTGGGCTTTGATAAGGGATGACTCCCAAATAAAAATAGAAAAATTCACTCTGCAGGTAAACTAATGTAAAACAAAATCGATTGTAATCATATAAATGCTATCAAATTCTGTTGCAACATCCACTGCAGATTCCCATATCTATATAGTAAAAAAAAAAAAAACAAGATGAAAGGAAATAACTCCCTGTGATTCTGCAAGGAAAACTGATGGCACTTCTCTTCCCTAACATTATAATTCATGCCAACAAATCTCTGTATTCCTAAAAGGAAAACTGACAGAACTCCTTTTCACTAATGCTGTAATTCATGCCAACAGCAAATCTCAGCTTAATTGTCTGTCTTCTCCAATTTGTCCTTCTTGAAACAGCTATTCTCCTCATGTGCAAATTAATGCCATATATAAAATGAATCCAGCTAAAAACAAAAGTTTTTTGTTTTTTTTAACTTTTCTTTCTTTCCTAGATTCCTGCATTTGACAGGACAAACAGGTGCACTGCTGCTTATGTGAGTAGTATCTTCTATTACACTTGCACTTTAATTTTTGGCTAATTCTTGGTTTCTATTGAAACATTGCATATCATCATCACATCAACATGCCGTAAAGAAATCAATTAAGCTAACCAATATACAAGATAACACTGCAGTGTTATGTACCTGTGTGGCGGGGATGATGAGGTGCATATATTCTCATGTCTGTGGTGTCTATATAATTGTGACATGGCCATGGCCGTCTGTCTCTTTGCGTGTGCTATTCTTTCATGTGTGTGGGTGTGTGTAACATATACGCATATAATGAAAGTCCTACCTGCTCCTTCTGTTCTCTTTGTCTTCCATCTTGTCTCGTTGACCTGAAACCAAAATCCATGCTCCAAAAACACAACACATTTCTTATTTATGGAGACAGTCTTTATTCATGGAGTTTTTCACACTCTCTGGAAAAGTTTTCTGCACACAACCTATTTCTGATTTCTTTCTTTTTCTTTCTCTTCTTCATATTTCTGAGATGACCAGTCTTATTCGAATCTCGCTAACTGCCTTCTAATTGCTTTGACAAACTGCCCCTGACTAATTTCTCAACCGAACTCTCTTAAGCATGTGTGTGTTTCTATTTGTATCAAGGTATATGTGGGGCTGTGATTCTCATTAACCACTCGCATTCAAAATTAACTCACTGACCTGTCTTGCAACACGGGTGCACACTCTGTCAACGGAATCCTGAGTTTGATCTATGTCATTGGTAACCTTTGCTGACCCCTTTGCACTCTTTGGCACAAGTCGTATTCAACCCAGCGCCATGTTATGGACTCCATAACATGCAGCATATTAAATATGTCAGCTTATGTTTTTGTCATCTAAAAACTAATTGGAATACTGTTGCCATATCTGGGCAGGAGCTGCTAAAAACAGCCTATCTTGCCTTGACAGAGTACAAAATAGACTTCGTGGCTTAGTGGGGGATGCCCTTTTCTCTACCCTGCAACCTCTCTCCCACAGAAGAGACGTTGCAAGCCTATCCTTGTTTTATCGTTATTTCCATGGCAGGTGCTTGTCTGAACTCCAATCTCTGGTCCCCCCTCGCCAATCTTTCACGAAAAACACCCGTATAGCTGAATCCACTGTGAAAAATTTCCCCCACTCTATATCTGTGCCTACGCGGATTCCATGAACAAAGCTTCTTTCTTAGAACTGCACGCCTGTGGAACTCTGTTCCGTCTGCATGCTTCCCTCTGGACTACAACTTGGATGTCTTCAAGTCCAATGTTAACAAATTCCTAATGAACCGCTCTCTTAAGTAAACACTTCATCAAATCTCCACACTAACGTAATGTACTTGCAATAACCCTTATCCCTGAGTGGCTTCCGGGCCTTGATAAGTGGTGATCACTGTGTAAAAAAAGAAAAAAAAAATTACTGCAATCTTAAGTTAAGCAACATTAAGCTTGGTAAATATAAGATGGGTGACCATTTAAGAACACCAAGTGTTGTATTTAGAACAATGTTGACACCGCTCTACAAGAACTGCAATAATTACAAGAACTACAAGAACTGCAAAAACCTAACATTCTCATCTCCTGACAGAGATATACAAGCAACTGGAGATTGCTTGTGAATTTGATATTCTCATGAAACTTCCTCCAGTTCAACCTACCTGAATGGGATATTGGGTAGGGATACGTCTTTATTAGTTTACCTAGTTTCAGATATAACAAGCATTTAGTTGATATATGGTCTAGCCTGAACATCAGAAGTTCACTCTCTGAGCTATTATCTCCATTTTTGGAGAGAAAGTTGTTTTCATTGATCATGAGGTACCTTTAATAAGGAACGCCAACTGTTCATGACTGTCTGTGTGCCCTACTAGAGTGTCTCCTCAGGGGAACTGGCTTTTCCCACTTTTTGTTTTTCTTACCCTTTCTTACTGCAGTGGGAAAGAAGTAATTAACTATGTACGATACCACTTGTGTTCAACCATTGATTTTCAGCTTATCCAATCATCGATCATACACTCATTCCAGTATTATCTTCGTTCATCCCAAGACAAACCTCCTCTTTTCAAGATGACCTTTCCACTACAATCTAACGCGAAAAAACAAAAACAACTCCCAACAATGTGAACAGACCTGCTCTTTGTTGGGAAACTCACCAATTAAACTTGTCTCCTGTCCTTCCAGGAACACCTGCTCTTTAACTTTCTCAGCAATTTCTCTACTCATTCATGGAAAACATTACAGCAGGACTGCTTCTCTGCATATTATAACATCGTTGTCTTGAACATTGTTGTCAAACAAACACTTTTTATAACTGTCCGATAAATTAAGTGTACAGTAGTCAATGGAACAATATCATAGTAATCATTAGTAGTGTAAATTTGGTAAATTGAATTACTTAAGGGGATGGCTCATCAAGAACTTGTTTATATTAAACTTGAAGGCAACCATATTGTAATCAGCCAGAAAGCAGGCAACGGAAGACAGTTCCACAGGCGTGCAGTTCTAAGAAAGAAGCTTTGTTCATGGAATCTACGTTTTGTTTTAGGAACCGATTAAGAGTGCGGGAAATAATTGATAGTGGTTTCAGTTAGACGAGTGTTTCTTGTGAAAGTTTGGTGAGGGGTAAACAGAGATTAGAGCACAGACGAGCACTTGACATGAAAATAACAATAAAGCAGAGACAGACTCACGACATCTTTTCTGTGAGAAAGCGGTTGCAGGGAAGAGAAAAGGGCATCCCCTACTAGGCTACAAAGTCTATTTTGAACTCTGTCAAGGCAGGATAAGCTGCTTCTAGCAGCTCCTGCCCAGATGGAGACAGAACAGAAGATAAACATAGCTTAGGGGAAGTTGAGAAAAAGGTCTAGGAGACCGTCAGAGTCGGGCATACGGGTGAACAATCTTGAGTGAGGTTATAAGCAATGGAGAAATCATGACAGAATCTCCCCTCATCATCTGTCTTGTTTATGAATGGTAGCCGAAGGATGAGTAGACAGGATGTGGTCAATTTTCTCAGATATGCTCTTAAAGATAGCAACTCTGCTGTTGTGGGGGCGATAAAGGGCAAATATAAACACATTAGTGTGAGCAAGTGCAACCCAGAAGCACATATAGGGTAATTTAGGATCATCTCCGGAGATGTCTCTACCATATGGAAAGCCATCTTTTATGTAGGCACATATTCCATGCCCATGTCGATCTTAGGGCTCAGATTAGAATGTTAAGTATCCTTACAATTTTAATGACGAACTCATCTAGGGAAATAGGTGGTTAAATGCCAGTTTCGCTTAGGAATAATAAGTCTGGTTTAGTCTGCTGTGATTTGGTTGGAATGTAGACCCCTGATGTTCAAGAAGAAGATGTGGTAGTGGGGGTCTATGTTGGAAGTTTGAGATCTGGCTTTGTTGATAAGGCTTTGTTGCCTTTTAATTAACTGGGGATGAAATTGAAAACGTTTTTCCCGAAAGGAGAAAAGTACAGAACATAATATTTAACATGAAAAAATTTTTTCTTGATGGAGTTACGGTCAGCTTGTACTTCCCAGAGACCTGCAAAACTCAAAACTGAGGAAAACGGGCAAAAGCACCTAACAGTGAAAGAAGTGGTGGCTGCTGGAAAATAATGATAATGATGATGATGATGATGATGATGATGATGATGATGATGATACCAGTCACACTAGTTTAAGAAGTGTAGGCATTATATTTAACAAAGTCAAAAAACGGCCAAACCCCACCCTGCCTCTTGGTACCGCTTGATGGCTGCCTGCCTGGATTTAAAAAAATAACAAAAAATAAAAACAAAATATCCTTGTTCCTTTCTTTGAAATTCGGAATTTTATCCAAGTTGATGCAATCTTATTTGCATATGAGTAGTGAGATTTCACGTTACTTCATGAGACCTATCAGTATATAATCAGGTGTGGCTGCCATTTTGCTTTTCTTTTGAGCTTGTAACATGCTTACATGCTACATAAACTTATCCAAAAATTTAAGATAAGTCTGTTTAACACTCTTATGGTTTCATACAAGTGGCAACAAGGTTTTTGATTACAAAAATCATGTCTTTTTTGCTGGACGAGTAATCAGGAAGATAAAGAAATATCTCTTACTCGGTTTCATGTGATTTTACTAACTTCTTTTTTACTAGGGTCACCCCTGACCCTTAGATATCACTCACACTTTTCCATTCAAATAACTGCTTTCGTTATGTAACATCTGGTGGAATGTAAATGGATTTTTTTGTTTTTGTTTTGTTATTTGTTTTTTTACTAGTGAGTTACCACTTATCAAGATCAAGAGTCACTCGAGATAAGATTTAATGAGATGGAATGATTATTAACCGAAAGATGAAGAACACTATGGAAGTACTGGAGAGTAGACAATGCATTATTGGCAGCTCTTGTTACTCTTGCTTGTCCTAATTTGTCCCTCAGTTTTTATTTTTAATGAGTGATTTTTCTGACATAGGGTGAAGAAAAAGCTGTATTCTAGATTGGCAGTATTTTGCATAAACAATTGCCAGTCGCAACAGAACCTTATTAACTGAGAAACTATTAGTCTTAAAGGACTAAGAGAAGAACCGTTTTAGATATTTTTCTATAAGAAACAGAAAATAAATTTGCTGGCCTGTGAGACAAGAAGACATTGGCACACATGTTCTCCATGAAAGGAACTAAGGAAAGAGACCATTCTTGGAAGACAATCTTTCCGAAATTTCCTTCTCATCAGGAGATTTTTCTTTTAAAAGAGAAAAAAACACATTAGAACCAGAAGGTTCTGGAAGATTGAGAGAGCGCCTCTCAAAGAAAAGGACTGCTGCATGCTTCTTTCCTTTCAGACCTTACATATCAAATAAGACTGTTTTTTCTGTATCATTATTTTTAAAAGGGTAACATATATTTTCCTGTTTTATTTGTTACTATCATTTAGACGATAAATTTAACTTTGTTGTTCCATCCAATAGAATTAATTCTAGAATACACTTTCGAATAGAGACCTCCTTTTTGGTATCTTCTATTTTTTATTTTTAGAATTGTGTTAACTCTTGCTTTGGGAAATAAAAGCAATTCAGTGTTTTATTTCTTTCAATAAAACTTGGCTAAATTGATATTCTCTTTGGGTCTGGTTTTTCATTTGCACCTTTTTTTATAGTTTGCCTCTCTTTTGTTCATTGTCACTTTACTTAAATTCTTCAACACTTTGCTTTATTTTTTACCCCCAGTTAACAGGCATGAGGGGAGGACTATTGAGCACATAGCTAAGGAAATGGCAGAAACACTAGAGGAAGATCTCCAATCCATAGTGGAATGAGAACAAAAATGGTTGGTCACATTCAATGCTGCCAAAATTAAGCTTGTTTCCTTCAATAATTACAAGAAACATTCTCTACCACCAACAGCAATGGCCAAAAACATTACCTGAAAGTACTTCTTTTAAGCTCCTTGGCCTAACATTTACAGGGAACATGAGTTGGAACAAATACATTGAGAGTATAGCCAAGGCTGCAGCGAAGAAGGTGGGCTCTCTCTACTGTGCTAGAAAGCTACTTACGCTTGAGAGTATCCTATACCTCTATAAGGCCACTATTCATCCATGTATGAAGTACTGTTGTAATATTTTGGCTGGTGCATCTGCTACTAGTTTCTCATTCCTGGACAGGGTTCAAAAGAGAGTTGCCAATCTGATAGGTCCTGAACTGTCCTCTAAGCTCCAGCCTCTGTCCCATCGACAAAATGTTGCATCCCTCTGCCTATTCTAGAAGTATTTTAATGGTGAATACTCTGACGAACTACAAGCACTTGTGCCCCCTCGATGTAAATACCCTTGACAAACCCAACAAGCAGATAAATCCTACCTCTACACAGTAGAGATCCTTAGGTGTAAGAAAGCCTTCTACTCCAATAGTTTCTTCCCCAGAACTGCTAGACTTTGGACCTTGCTACCGGGATTCTGCTTTCCCAACTGTACTGACATGCAGAAGTTCAAGTGCAATGTGAACAGACACCTTACTGCTCATCTCCCTTCATAATATCCCTGCAACTTATATCCCCGATAGTAGCCTCCTACTTCAAAGTGACACTGTGCCTTGTTTGAGGTGAAAATTGAAAAAAAATAAAAATAAATAAAATATTTGTTACACCAAAAAAAAACGTATTTTGGTAATGATAACTACAATATACGTCAGAATATATGGATGCATGGCTGGAGAGGTGGGGGGGACCAACACTCCCTGCCTCCCTTTAACTACCTAACGTTATTTTCAGACAGACTTTTGACTTTCTGACATTTTGGGCTTCTGTAGAATCCACACTTGGACGATTTTTCATTTTTTGTGATTCCACAAAGTCAGAATCTCTTGCTTTTGGGGGCTAATTAAGCTATTTTTTATACAAACAGGGTGTTTTTTTAATTCAATTTAATATTTTAGGACTTGACTTTACTAATTATCTTTGAAATAGACCCAGAAAACTAATATTTATCTTTCAAAGGATTTTTACAATGAATTTATTTAACTTAAAAATTTAGCTGAATTTGTCAGCTCTGAATGTTGCTGTGAAAACATTTTTCATTATAACTTTTTTTTTTCACGTGTACACATATTTTTTTCCTTTGGGAAATTAACTTTAGGCTTTAATTTGTTGCAGAGCAGAAAGCCGGTGACAATCAACCCTACAACTGAATGACACAGGCAAGAAAAAACAAACGTCAATGGTCAAAGAAATGACAAATGCAGTTAATACAGTCGGGAATGAATACAAACCCATCCAGGTTTATTTTCCGAAAAACAAATAAACATGTTGAAGGTCTTAGGTTGAGAGTTGGATTACTGCTTGTGTTCGAACTGAAGCGGCTTCATATGTTACAAGAAAAGGGGACCCTTTTCTTGTAAGTAAGAAAAACTTTAGATAAATGAAAATGAGATTAGGATAGACCGAGATTCGAACCTTGTAAGCAAGGTTCAGGATAGATTCAGAAAATGGAATGATAGGATTTCGCATTGTTCAATTTAATATAAAATAGTTTAGATATTGTTTGTTGTAAAATATAATTAAATTGTTCAATTCTTTTTATGGAAACTGAATTAAAATAAGGTCAGCTAGAAAATAATGAACAATGCAATTTAGAAATATATTGAAAATAGGTTAGGTTGAAAAATAGGTTACTGAGAATTCTTTATCTGCAGAAATGTGTTTGGGAACACGTGCCGAAATGTGTGTTTAAGCCACATAAGTTCCCCACATAAGTGGGTCACGTTTTGAAGCCATACATGACGTCATAGCAGAAAAGGAATTCTCAATATAGGAGCTAGTTTTAGTCAGATCGGGGGGTGGGCAGTCAGGCAGTCGAGTCCGGATCGAACAGTCAGCAGGGTCGGTCGAAAAGAGTTGACATAATCAGAGGAGGGTCCCTTTAGAAGCGAAGGGAGAACATTTTAAATATGTAGAAACGACTTTGAATTTCTGGATGTCATTATTTCGACCGGTCAAATGGAATAAAAGAACATCTCATATTTTTGTAATTGCCGTCTTCGTGTTGTTATTCTGCAAATTAAAATGTGTAATCATCTTATATGAACTTTGTTCCCACTCATCGTTATTAATGAACTTTGTATAACCCATCATAAGTAATGTGTCCCTCCATCCCTTCCTGTGTTATTAGAATTGATCACCCTCTCCTCTCTAATATATATTATAAAAAGAAACATATCAGAACGGTATAAATGTCTTTCTCTTCTCCCTCATCATCATCTTGTATTACATGTCCCCATCTCTCCCAAATATGATCCCGGCTATACAACACATAGTCGTCACTGGAAGCTGTAGGCTTGCTATGGAAAGGCGCTAGAAACTGCAGAAAGGCACTGTACAAGTTGCAGGAAGGTGCCAGGCAAGTTGCAGGAAGGTGCTGGGAACGGCAGGAGGAGTAGTCGATTTCGTAAAGATAGATAATGGCTTTTCAGAGGTAGGTGTGTGTGTGTTGGTCTGGTGCAAGCTAACGATGGGTAACTGGTTGCTGCTGCGATGTTGAGCTGCTGGTATTAAATGAGTCAGTGATAGGTGGCTGCTGCTTCTACTGGGATAAGCTGCTGTCAGTGAGCAGCAGTCTAACTTGTTCTGTGGTGGCATGGCTGTTGCTGCGTTGGGTTAAGCTGTTGATGGAACGAATCTCACTACTTGGCAATCTAGCCATTTCTGCCGGTTGTTGAAAAGCCCGCTGTATTTATACTCATCTGGCAAACGTAGCTGTAAACAAGTTGCTCCTGGCATTAATCGTCATTTTCATTTTTGATTTGTGTTTATTTTCATGTTTTAACATGCTGTAGGGAGTCATCTGTCTGGGGTTATGTTTACTTGTTTGTATCAAATTGAAGCTGATAAAGTCATGGATGTATCCGAGTGGGAATTGTACTCTTACATTGTTCCATGAGATAATTGTTTGTGTCAATGTACGTGTCAGATAGACAGTGGCTGTAATGTTTATGCTGTGAATTTGATTCTATTTTTTCATGAGTGTTTTGTTGTTGTTGTTGTTGTTGTTGTTGAAACCACGACAAATCTTTTGACTAGAATAAAAAACTAGTTGGAAACCTACCAAAAAATTATGATAAACCGGCTTTCAAAACTATGTCCCCCTATCTTTTTCCCGCCATTATTGCCCATACCTATTAAGAAGTTTTCTCCGTGAGTATTCTGATTAATAAATCTTCAGCGCTTCTACACTATCAGAACGAAATTTCGGAAATCGTAATACTGAATTTCACATGAAAACAATGGTATCTACGTATTCCTATTATTTTTAAGATGCTTATATCCAAAAATTACGAAAATTGATAAGGTAGAAAATTATTTATTAAAGAAAATAGAAAATAGAATTTGGGGAAAACGATCGTATTTAATGTAAGACACAGGAGATTTAAAAAAAAAAGTGGTAATTTTCGGTTTAGATTTAAACAAGATGGCCATAATTTTTTCACCGGCTAACACGATTACGGTTGTTTTTTCTGTAAATAATTCATTAAAATTCAGGTAATTTCGACTGCATATTTTGGAAGTTAACATTGTAATTAATTGAAACTGACAAAAAAAAAAAAAAAAAAAATATCAGTAGAAACCATTGTTTTTTTTTTTAAATATGAAAACTCCATTTATTGACTACAAAGTGTAGTATCTGTTCTTCAGATGCTGCATTGCTGCACTTCTATTTCTTGTTCTCTTTCGATGGAGGAGAAATCCTTCACGACTGAGACAATTTTTATTTTTGTACCTTTTCTCCACGTTAAAAAACGACCCTGGTGTCTAACTCTGTCCTGTGGGGAGGCATAGTAAATAGGTACAAAATTTCGTTGTTAGTGTAGAAGCGCTAAATCTTCTTATAAATTAAACATCAGCGTCCAAGTGGTTTTTTGTCTACAGATGATCAAGAACATGGTTGCATAAAATCAGACACGCCTCTCAAGTGAAATATAGCCAGCAACGTCGTCTTACACAACCAGATACTCTTCGGCAATTCTTCCTGTGATGTTATCAAGTAAAACCAGTAATTTGCTTCTGTTTACCATCTTTATTGGCCATTATTATATTTGTCTTGTTTGTTTTTAAGACCAATCACCATTTGCAACAGTTCTTAAAATAATAATAAAAATATGTAACATATGATTTTTAATACAAATTTCTGAAATTAAACGAAAATTTATAAATTGGCTTATTAGTATTACGAATCTTAGTAAAGGGGGAAAATAAAAGAAAAATATAATGATTGTCGAACATGCGTCACGCTACTGGTTAACATGTCGCCAAAACAATACAGCGATGAAAGTCAAGGACATGACCTACGTAAAATACACCTTAAAACATGCAAAATTACTGCAATCATTTATTTCTAATTTGTTCATAGAAACGAAATCATTTCATTAAAGATTAAAGAATTTTTAGAATAAACCAAATAATTTTGTTTTTCAATAAAATAGAGATTTTTCCGTGAGTGTTGTGTGTAAATCCGTCATTTTCCGTGTATATCCGTAAATTTCCGACATTATTTCGCGTAAAGCCGTCACTTTTCGCAATATCGGTAGAACAATGACGTCATCGGTACTATAAATTAGATCAGCCGCTGCATCTCTGCGCAGACTCACAGTTAAACGGTGTGGATCGCATTTCTCTCCTGTTGAAACAGTCGCAGGTGAGTGTGTGCTTGCTTTTTTCACCCCCTTAATTTGATGTAGTTATTATAGGTTTTATAAAATATATTATAAATATTTAAAAAAGCATGTAGTAGAATTCAATGAGTATTTGAATACCATTTATTTCGATTTAAAAACCAATGTCGACATAAAAGCCCGTTTTTTTTTTTTTTATCTATATTAATCGCGTAGTTGGTTGTCTTTGTGTCAAGGACGCTGAACGACCTTGACAATGGCCACAAGGACATTTCTTTAAAAACTCCAAGTTTTACTTTTCTTTTTAAAAATCATTATCAACAGATGAGATTTTGTTGATAAAATGTTAGATCCTACTTTTTTTTTTTTTTTTAAATATATATACATATAACCTGTTATTTTAAATTCCATTTCGTCTGACTTGATGGCGTTTCCACTTTCATCTTGCTAGATTGTCATTTTTCTTCATAAAAACAAAAAATGGTTAAAACGTCCGAACATTTTACATTTAAATAGAAGTGTTGTCATATCTTTGATTTCTGAATATTTTATAAACAAAAATTTATTAATTATTTCGACTGATTAGTTTTATATTAAAACTATGTAGTATAAATTAAATCAAAATTAATAACTTTGATTATTATATTGTCATCTTAGTTGTTTTGACAATGTTTCGGCCGATGCACTCTCCGATCGTCTCCAGACGCATTTTATTTAACTTTGGAATCTTTATGGACGAACTCTGCATTTTTTTATGACAAGAACTGGTTCCAAAATTGGACACAACAATTTTCAAGTTCAGAAAAGTGTGCCCTAAGAAAATCGAAGGTTACATCGGTGTAAATATTGTAAAAATAACAACCAAAATTCAAATAACAGTCCAAATAATTTAACCATATCGAAAAAATTCTGAAACTTAAATGAAAAAATGTCGACCATATTTACGCCTTTTTCTTTCTTGTTTTTTTTTTTTGTTTTGTTTTTTGGGTTTTTTTTCAGTTTAAATTCGATCAAACATCCTGCTTGACTTCCTCTGTCGAAATAGTTGATAATAACTTGAAATCCTGATCTTAAAAAAATATACACATTTTATTAAAATTATGAAAAATATATTTTGAAATGAAGAACGTATCCCTTTGAATGGCAAGGTCGTTTGCTGTTAAAAAAAAAAAAAAATGGAATATTTTTGGTTATATACAATTTTAGCGTCCTAAATTCTTTTATTTTTATAAGATTTATTCGCTTTGTAGTGTTAAAAATAGATCAAATACAGCGTCCCAAATTCATCCTTATTAAAAGGCATCAATTCTAATAAAAATTATTCGATTTGTAATTTTTACACCGAATGTTCACATAGAATGGAAGACAAAATTAAAAATATTGAAATATAAATTTGAAACTACAAATCGAATTAAGTAAACCGAACCAAACCATACATACAAAACTTTTTTTCTACGATTGATTTTTAATCTTTTAATAAAATTTACTTTTCTTAATTTAATCTCATTAAAAAAATGTTTCCAGTTAACCGAATTAGATTAAAATTTAACTTCTTTTTAATTTTTATTTTACCGATTATTTGAAAATCGGGTTAGGTTTTAAAACGTATAAATTGAAAGGCAATTTTAATGTTTAATAAAATAATTTTAACTATTTTGATGTAAAATCAGGGATTTATTAGTCGATCCATTACAAATTACATTTTTTTCTCAACGCCTACGCAGAATTTATTGTGTAAATATTTCAAACCGAAATTGCAATTATTAAAACAAAATATTGCAAAATTATCTAAAATGCTGAACAATAAAAATGTAAATTTTTATGTTTTTATTTATTTTAATTTTAATGTCTTCTATTTAATTTTTTTGTTTAATTATCTAAAATTATATGTATAGTTGTAAAATTCCGACTACTATTCGAATATTGGGTGCTCCAGAACGTTTCAGCCGATGTAACCTCCGATTTTCTTCAGGCGTTATATTTCAGAGAAGAGTATTTGGAATAATTCAAGAACAAATTATAAACTTCTCTAAAAAAAATAACAAATAAATTTCGAAATCTCATATCTGAAATTAAGCAAAATGATACAACAACGGGTGTATATATAATCTATGATTTTTTTTTTTTTTTTTTTACTTTGACGTTGGCGGTTAATGCAATAGCAGTTTCGGCTGCTGCTGAGTGCTGCACTGCTGCACTGCTGCAGTGCTGCAGCATTCAAACGCGTTGTCTACATTTTTTGGCAACGACCATTCATCGGTTGTTGTGACATCATCCATTGTCAAATAAACGTATTTCTTTCATTATGATAACAAGATTCAGATTTGTAGTAGTAATAGTAGTAGATATTTATCTTCCTTGACCCAACCCTGTGACACAAGGTATGAAAGTGGGGATTGAGAATCCAGCGCACAAGTGACGTGTGCACTCTTGTCAAAAAATAACTAAAATAAAATAAAAATGCCTGAATAATTCCGTCGACATTTCGCGGTAGGAGCGTCTAAACTAATCTCTTCTCAAAAAGAAGGTAAGGCCTGGGAGGGTGAACATCCTAAAATTGCACAGAACCATACCCCAGTCCGACAGATGTAAGATACTTAAAAATGACCCAGACTCTGTCGGACTGATTGTCGAAGACGTATCCTCGGACTTGGTATGGACAAAATGTACCCAGGCTAGACCACTCGTGACCCTATTGGGTTACTATTTGCTATATATGGTTTAAAAAAGGCAATTCGTTTAGTACTTATGCAGAATACTAACTATGTCATTTTTTTAAAGATAAGATTTTCAAGTTAAATTCCATTTTTACAGCATCTTTTGTTTATTAAATTGTTTGGGTGAAGAGTTACAAAAACGCCCTCAGCATCTAATAACGTTATTATTTTAACACAATCCATATTCTGCGTAAGTACCAATTATTATAACATGTTTTTTATCATGGTGACGACGTAGTTATACTGAATCCATGATTATTGTTATTTATTGACATTTTTAACGTTAAGATCAGATTTGGTTTTATTATTTTTTATAATTTAATCATAACTACTTATTTTACTAGTGTTTAAGTAGTTTCGTGACATAAATCACACACACACAATCAATATCATCGACATCTCATTAATGATTTCACTCGTAGTATAAATATCAATGTCTATATTTTAAGACAATTTTCTTTTTTTTATGTCGAATATATAACTTGTCTATATTTCGAATTGTTAATTTCTTGACTGTCCGTTTTCTTTTCTCCCCCTTTCCTGCAAACCGTGCACGGATATCGTCTTTCGTCGTTGTCTCTATAAATACAATCTGCCGATGCTGCGTACGTGCGATGCGATGCGCTTATAAGGAAGACCAACGCCAACAAGTGCGCCTTCTCCTCTCCACCTCCGTCAGATTCTTCTACTCCTACTTCTCTTTCGAGCACAAGCGTTGCTTCTCTTTTTTAGTGTAAAAATTGAAATTCCATTTTTCCTCCCTTTTGTAGCTTATCTTTTGTTCGGATAAAACCTGTTTAAAGGAAAATAAATATTTTATCGTTCACTTGAACAAAACAGGAAACCGATATTCCCACATATATAAATAAAAGAAAACATTTTTAGAAAGACGCTAATTTACAAGGTCGTCTGTTATAGAAACTGGTACGTATACGCATCCAATTCCACACACACACACACACACACACACACACACACAGTCCTTCCCCCTCTTCTACGGCTCCTAAAAGGGCTTCAATTTCTGGTTCCTCCTTGTAGGACATTCACAGCAAGAACTCGTTTTTTATGTGCTCCGATGAACTTGCAGCCCTTGTACCCCCAAAATGTAAATGCCCCCAACAAACCTGAGTAGTAGACAAATCAAACCTTTTTACTGGACAGGTCTCCTGTTGCCGGAAAACTTTTTACTCTAATAGCTTTTTTCCTTTGACTACTTAGCTTTAGAATTCCTTCCCTGCTTCCTGTTTCCCTAAACTGTACCAACATGCAGAAATTTAAATGTAATCAAACATCTTACTACACAATTCCCCACTTCTTTATAAATATAGTTACTAAATCACGGTAGTCCTTTTCGTCTTGGTGAAAATATATCTTGTTTGGCATGAATAAAATTAAAAAACAAAATAAAAAGAAAGTTTCAAATTGAAAAGAAATAAAAATATTCACCATAAATAGAAATGCTGTTTATTTTTAAAGTTTCATTTGAACCATCCATCATTTTTCTATTTTGGTTAACTGAAAAATCAGTAGACTTACCTCTGTGTGCAATATTATTGTATTTTTTTTTTATCTTGATACTAGCAAGGTTACCCTGTGTTGCCCCTGGCAAAAGTGTAATATTTTTCTATTAAAACTTCTATGTCTCTACCCCTCTCGTTCTCTATTTCTCTCTCTTTTCTTCTTCCCTGCCCCCCTCACTCTTCGCAACTCCTTTATCTTCCACCCAACCCATTCCTCTCTAGGTAGAGAAACACATACACGTGAACAACTCTTTTTTATATAGATTTCTCATATTTTTAATATGTAAGAACATTGTAAATGGTTGAAAAGCTGCCGACAAACCCCACACGATGAATTCTGAGCAAGTTGCCCCCCGCCCCCCCATGAATGTGAATGAATAATTAATGATTACTACAATACTATCTCATTGATTACTGTACACGCAATAACCCTTATCCCTGAGTGGCCTTCGGGCCTTGATAAGTGGTGACCCCCATGCAAAAAAAAAAAAAAAAATTCTTGTAAATTTTATTTATGATACATCCAAGGCAGCACCAATCAACAATATACCAACTTTCTAAGTGTTCTGTAGTTTTGTAGTAGATATATATGCAGGATACTGTCCTTTATATAAGACTAGTAGAGATATCTGGCATATTTCTAATAAAACTTTTATTGCTATTCCTCTATCCTTTTCTCTCTTTCACTTCCCTTAGTTTTCCCTTCCTTCTATCTAAACCCCTCTCTCTTCCCTGCCCAGCCTAACCATCTCTAGCTCGACAGACATACATACAGATAACTCTTCTTTAAATAATAGACTAGTGTGGATCGACATGAAGCTCGGTTCGATACACCTTCTATACTAAGGATATTGAGCAATTTCATCGATGCCCCCACAACAATTTCCAAAACAAAAGAATAGATAAAACCATTAAAATGTAATCGCCCCAAAAAAGAAGTGCGTGATAACCTCCCCACCAGGTATTTTAGCAGAAGGGATACAAAGAGAAGCTATTCTCCGGATATTGAGCATTTTTGTTGACCGTGCACTGCCCCCCCCAACACCACCCCCACCACCCTTAAAAAAAAAAAATGAATAAATCAAAATTTTTCCTTTACTCAAAATAGTAGGGAGTGCCTGTGCAACTGGAAAGAAAAAATAAGCTGCGGCGTCCGGGCTTGAACATAAAACTTGGAAGAGGAAAAGGGAAAAAGTTATGGGCAAACGCATTTGCCCACACAGCTTATGTCATGACGTTGCAAAATAAGGTTTTTAAACATAGTTTTAGTTAATTATGCGTACATGACTTGCAAAAATAGCAACACGAAAAATGACTCCCTTCCAAAAAGTGGTCCAGTTGACTGCCACAGAATTAATGTTTCTTTTCTAATTTTCATATTATGCATCTGAGGCATTGCTCTTTCAGATGGTACTGGTTTTGACCCAGCCAAATGTGGCTGACAAAAGTTTTTAGCAGACAAACACACAGATGGCGTTCCTTTATATAATAGTCCTTGTGGAATTGTCATTTTCTTTCCAGATTGGTACATAAAATGGTTGACAAACTGAATCCTCCTCCTTCTGACGAAACACAGAATTAATATTTTATTTTAATTTTAGATATTCATTATTTATTCTGGGCAATGCTAATCAAGAATATACCAATTTTGTGGGTCTTTGTTGTGTAGTTTGTAACATTTAGCTGGGCATACAATTTGAATACCTACTAGACACAATTCTCAGGCTTCTTTTGATCTCTGTATAGGGGTATATTAGAGATCCTAACATGAGGATACTTTTCATTATAAGTAAACTCTGACCAAATATTCCAAAAAATGATATATTGTCTCCTCAAGCCATCCAGCAAACTCCCCAGATTCTGGATGAGAGCACACCCTTTCTTAATAGAGGGCAGCTTTGAATAATAAATAAAAGCCATTGACAATGAAGAATCATATATAAAAATATGAAGAAAAGTAAAAACACATAACGGCAGGCTGACACCCAGGATAAAAAGGGCATACACCAGATGGGAAAAGGAAAGCAATAGCGTAAACATTCTAGTTTCTGAAAGTGGCACTCCAGCTATGATAAAGGCCAACCAGGATCAAGCATCAGGATCTTGATATTAACGCCCTGGCCTCCTGTCTCTATCATGTTTGGCAACAAAAAATAAGAAAATAAGAGGCTTAAAAGCCAAGCTATGGACTATTGCTCAAAAGGTGTTGCTGTTTTGCTATCATTACTTAAAGTTTGAAAAGTGGAGTAAAACAGCTAATCAAATCCTGACCAAGAAAATAAGACAACTGCCTTTTATAAAATAGATCAATAAAATGTGACCCCATTTCATGTGTCTGTGTTTCTCATCTCTATGTAACTTATATATTTTTGTTATTTAAATCGATTATTTCTTGAAATTAAAAATACAATGAGAATAAAGTATTAAAAACAGTTTTCATAAGAAGAATTTAATTACAAAATGAAATCTGCCAGAATGCATTTCCGTTTCTTTGTAAACAACTATTTTAATCGTTAGTTAATAGTTAAAACAAAGAATTTATTACTCAATGATCCTCAGCATGATTGTGTTAATACACTTTTCTCATTAGATCACCAAAGTTAAGTGACATGGACCCTGCCCAGTACCAGATGGGTGACCATTTGGAAATGCTAGAAACTGTATGTTATCTTACCATAATACGGATATACATGCAGCTGGGGACTGATAGTGAATTTAATATTTTCCATGAACTTCCTCTCCCAGAGAAAGCCAACAAAGCATGCCAATGGCTAATATCAAACCAGGCATTACTGTTTGTCTTGTTTTTCCAATTTGAAAGGAATTTGGAAGCATTTAATCTGTAGCTGTAATGGTAGCAAGAATGTTGATGACCAATCGTCCAGTGTACCACAATTGTTGATGACCAATCGTCCAGTGTACCACAATTGTTGATGACCAATCGTCCAGTGTACCACAATTGTTGATGACCAATCGTCCAGTGCTAACAAATAGAGAGCATATAATGAACATGACAACAATAAAAAAAAAAAAGACTAGTGTACAGTGTACATAAAGAACTAAATATGCCTATAGGAAAGGGCTCTTGGGATAGATGATGATATTGCAAACAGGATCAGTAACTGCTGCTAGTTGTAAACAAGTTTGTTGTTGTGGTTAGAGCTATTCTAGTTTGATGATAATATTAATATTGTAAGTTCAGTTGCCGTGTCATCTTGTCACAGTGTATGATGATTATTCATTTAGTAGTATTTGAAATCTAGCAAAGTTGCTTGGGACAGAGCCTCTTCTGATGCTGCGCTACGGTTAGAATGAGACTTGCTGACTGCCCTGGCCATGTTTATGTAGTGGGACAGAGATGAACACTGCTACTGATAACCTGCCTAGAATCAGAACTACTTGTGCTAACTGATGTCTTAGTGGATGCTATTAGTTGTTGTGGAATGCAGTGTTTTGGGACTGATGAATGAACAAACACCCTTTTTATACTTCTTGCTAGCTGCTTCTGATACTGATGTCTACATGACGCATCATTGGTCTGTTCATAAGAACGTGCATGCAGAGAGACAAAAATGTGTTTCTCTGTCATATGTGCTGATGGTGTCGGAAGATCAAAATTCAGTTTTTCTTAAGCATGTTGATCCATAAACAAGATACAAAATTGTCAAATAGGAAGTTATTTCTGGCTTTAAATTTTCTGCAAATGCTCATGTATTAAAAGATGGAAATTTTTGGGAGCTTTTTAACTTTTAAAGAGTTTTTTTTAATAGAAATTAAAACATTACCTTAAAGACAATTTGTTATATTCATAAGATTTGGTTCAATTAGCAATTTAATGATCAAACGATATTATAATTTAAATCCAATTTTTTTTTTTTTGTAATAATCAAAAAAAAAAAAAGGGGGTGAGACAAAACTGTTTTCTCACCTTAAAAACTTCCAGTTTTCTTTTCTTTTCCAAGTTGATGTCACGTTTATTTTCAGTATACAGTAAGATTAAGATGACATTTTAATGCACTTGATGACCTGATGACCTGCATACATGTCTGTCAGTAAATGAATTAAAATCATTTTTATTAATTTCAACATGACACATAATCATGTAATGATTATATACCATACATTACGACTATGTAATCCTACAGCCATCTACTTAGAAAATGCTGCTGTCAAACCTGACATAGTTATATGAATAAATCAGTGTCCCTAATGATGGAGGTTTGAACAGAGCTGAAAGAGAGAAACAGACCAAATATCAAGGTCTCATGTATGATATGAAAAGAAACTGGAATCTTAGGGAGATATCAATCATCCCAGTTATTATAGGTGCCACAGGGCTTATGAAGAAGAACCTGAAGTCCTACCTAACTAATATTTCTGGTGAACCAAGTGCAAAAGAGATCTACGCAATTGCATTTAAGGGAACAACGAGGATACTAAAAAGAGCTCTCGGTTGGTTTCAATAAAAAGCAGAGGAATGTTGGTAGCTGGTTTGGCTGCCCCATACCTAGCATTACAATCTTCAAAGAAAGAAAAAAAAAAAAAAAAAAAAAACGAAATTGTGTTTCGACTTAAAATGTAAATTGTTTTTAGATATCCACTTAGAATGCACAAGAACCAGCGCTTGATTGCCTAATTCAGAGATCCTGTCTTAGCTTAATTTTTGACACTTTTTGGTCTTTATACATAATTCTGGCATGACCTATTCTTGAGTATCTTATTCAAGCAACAAATCTTACCTTCAAAAAGATATGCAACTGGAACGTGCTCAAAAGTTTACAAGCAAAATGCTAATGGGACTATGATTAATTTCCCTTACTCTTTATCTGTGCCTAAACCTAAACGTAGATTCCATGAACAAAGCTTCTTTCTTAGAACTGCACACCTATGGAAATCTGTTCCATTTTCCTGCTTTCCAACTGACTACAATATGGTCGTCTTCAAGTTCAACATGAACAAATTCTTGATGAGCCATCCTCTTAAGTAATCCAATTCACCAAATTTCCACTACTAATGATTACTATGACATGTTCCCTTTGACCACTGTACACTCATTAACCCTTATCCTCGAGTGGCCTCCAGGTCTTGATAAGTGGTGACTTTTTTTATTTAAAAAAAAAAATACAGAGAGTGGCTCTTCTCACTTTAATGGTGAAAAATGTGGGAAGACCGGATTTTGGCACACAAGATCAGCAACAGGAATTTTTTGCTCCAACACCAGGAATGGGAAAGGGGGAGAAAAGGCAAAGGATAAAAGTTATGTTATACGTTTACCCTGGGCAATGCGGGGTAGCTCTGCTAGTCTACAAATATAGAGGTTCAAAATTGACCAAATTCAATTAATCTGCAAAAAGAAAGAATTGAAATGCAATTATTTTTTTATGAAGACAAGACTGACAACGAAAAATAAAAATGCAAAATTAGCACTTAAATTTGCAAACATCGTCTGCACCTTGTATATGCACTGCAGGAATACTTCATTTTGCTTGGAAGGCCTTTTTCACAATTTTATTTTTCATTAATCAAATATTTATATCATTAACCACATAAATGTTATGGGGTCATCTATGGTCTCTATTTTAAAAGATGGCATTTACTGCCCTCCCACTACGAGATGTTACATGAAGTCAAAAACTGGAGCTTGAAAAGCCAGTGCACAAACAGAGGTGCACTCTGGCCTACAAAAAATGTAGCAAACCCATCAATATTTCCTGGTAGAGGCGTTTCAGGTAGTTAGCAGCAATAAACTAATCCTCTCTTAAAGACAGAATGTAAAGCCTGGAGTGGGGTATACTTCTTAGAACTACCCAAAACTATAACTCTGCCTAACTACTCCAAAAATGGCCCAGAGTGTCAGACCGATTTATAAGAGCATATCCTCAACTGTTATGACTAGTGGTGGGACGATTAATCGGAATCGGAATCGTTAATCGTAAGAATCGTGTATTTTGGGAGGTATCGGAATCGGAATCGCATCGTTAAAAAATGCCTTAATTTTCCGATTCCTTCATTACGATTCTTTTAGTCTGATGTTGAAAAAAAGAAAAAAATTTCCTGATATTTCTAACCGCAAGAGAGAAATGTAGCATGTTATAAAAAGAAACCAAAGAAATTCATTATTAACAGGGCAATGCTTAGTGCCCCCTCCCTTACGAGGTTCATTCATTCAGATCTATTGTAATCAAAACTACAAAAGAGTTAACTTGAAAAGAAGTATGCAGGGCTCTACATTGCGAGTAAAAATAAAAAAACGCTTATCAGTTTGGCGATTGTTTTTTTTTTTTTTACTGACAAATCTTCTAATACTGAATGAAAATGCTTTTTCAACTTATATTTTCTTAAAATAAAACGAGCAAAGTCAAATTATTTAAACAGTAAACGGTTTAATAGAACAATGTACTTTTTTTCTTTTTTTAAAAAAGGCTTTTGAAAGAAATATCTCTAAAATGAAATTGATCACGTTGTATTATTTCGCAAAGTTTTGACAGTAGTCAGCTTCTTTTGAAGTTTCAAAAAAATCGACCCCATACCTATCTCTTCCAAACCTTAAGTTATTAAATAACCCCTTCGTTAATTCAAGGGTAATTAATTCAATTCAGTCAAGTTTTTTTTTAATTTCATTGAAATAAAATCCATTTTTTTAATTTTTTTTCTCCAGAAAGATAAAACCCTGAATTTGATTATATTAAAAGCAGAATAATATAATCTGTTTTCTAGAATTTTAAATTGAAAATTAAAAGTGTTTTGCGCAGTTTTTTGCCAAACGAAAAAGAAATTAATATATATATTTTTAAAAGGTTTTGTAATCAATTAATTTTTATGTCTAAATAATATTTACGATTAATTAAATAATTTCATTTTAAAAAGTATTTATAAATAGAATTTTACTTAAGACTTATAGTTTAGAAATATTGAACCGCATCAACCATGTGTGAATTGAACACAGTCAACCAAAAAAACATTCAAAAGAAAATGCATATTTGCATTTCATTATGTAAACTTTTATACATTGGTTTCAAAAATTAAATTCTATAAGTTTTTTTTGTTAACTACCGGTTGGTACAATTTACCGCCCCATCCCTTTATATTTTTTTCTTTTTGTCTTTTTTAGCGGATTTTTCTTTAAAACTTTTTTTTACAGTGATCACCACTTATCAAGGCCCGGAAGCACCTCAGGGATAAGGGTTATTGCAAGTACATTACGTTAGTGTGGAGATTTGATGAAGTGTTTAATTAGGGTAGCGGTTCATTAGGAATTTGTTAACATTGGACTTGAAGACATCCAAGTTGTAGTCCGGAGGGAAGCAGGCAGACGGAACAGAGTTCCACAGGCGTGCAGTTCTAAGAAAGAAGCTTTGTTCATGGAATCCGCGTTTTGATTTAGGCACAGATATAGAGTGGGGGAAATTTTTCACAGTGGATTCAGCTATACGGGTGTTTTTCGTGAAAGATTGGCGAGGAGGGACCAGAGATTGGAATTCAGACGAGCACCTGCCATGAAAATAATGATAAAACAAGGATAGGCTCGCAACGTCTCTTCTGTGGGAGAGAGGTTGCAGGGTAGAGAAAAGAGCATCCCCCACTAAACCACGAAGTCTATTTTGTACTCTGTCAAGGCATGATAGGCTGTTTTTGGCAGCTCCTGCCCAGATATGGCAACAGTATTCCATCCTTGGACGTACTTGGCTTTTATATAGATAGAGAATTGCATCAGTAGTGAGATATCTTCTGGAGCGGTAGAAGGATCCCATTATCTTTCCAGCGACCTTGGCAACAAACTTGATGTACGTGTTCCATTTCAGATCAGGAGTAAAGGTCAAACCCAGAAGCTTGTCAAAACACGGGGCCTCACCTAGACGAGAGCCATCCATCACAATTGATGCCAGCTGGGGATCAGAGCGTTGATGATGTAAGGATAGGAGTTTGGTTTTGGATGCATTAAAGGTAACTAGCCACATCTTCCCCCACTGAACCACGCGCTCAAGATCAGAGGAGAGAGAATCAGAGAGAACTTTGTCATTTACAGCCTTTGATGTGTTGCTGTAGATGGTCGTGCCATCAGCATAGATTTCAACGAATGATTTAAGTATGTGTTTAGGGAGGTCATTGATGTAGATCAGGAAGAGAGTTGGGCCCAGGATTGACCCCTGAGGGACTCCAGCATTTATATTACAGGCCTCCGATTTTTGTCCATCTACCACTACTCTTATGAGCCTATCGGAGAGAAATGATTTAAGTATTGAGAAAACATTTCCAGTTATACCGTAGCTGGAAATCTTGTGAAGTAGACCCTTATGCCATACCTTGTCGAAGGACTTTGATATGTCAAGAGCAATTGCCCTAGAAAGGAAGCCTTTGTTAAGAGATTCACTAATCCTGTGGGATATAACCGTCAGCACATCTGCGGTAGATCTTGCAGAGCGGAAACCATATTGTGTGTCACTAAGAAGGTTATTTCTGCTGAGGTGGTTGACTATTTCTCTATTTAATATGGATTCCAGCAACTTACTCATAACACACAGGAGACTTATTGGTCTGTACTGAGAGGGAGAGGACTTATCACTTTAATTCTTAAATACAGGGCAAACTGATGAGGTCTTCCAGGGGGTCGGAAAACACTTCTCCTTAAGGCAGCGCTTAAATAGTTTCGTAAGTATGGGAGCAAGTTCTGGTTGAAGCTTTTTTAACACTATAATTGGGATGCCATCAGGGCCAGTTGCCTTACTAGAATCTAGGTTCTTGATTAGCTTGGCGACCTCATGCACGGATATTTGTATGTTACCTAGCTTGTTCTGTGTTGCAGGAGGAAATATGGGGAGTTGATGGCCTTCGTCGCATAGGGTAGAATTAGCTGCAAAGTTCTTTGCAAATAGTTTGGCCCTGTCTGCGCTGACGAGATGACCTCTGGTCCATTGATAATGGTTGGGATAGAACGTACAACGCCAAAGTCCAAAAAAAGTCTTGCATGGAAACTTTTTGAAGTTGATTGTTGCAATATTTTGATCCTATAAAGGGGTATGATCCCACACAGTCGGACGATTCTATTTATAAACGATGCTGCTAAGAACTGACGAATCAAATAATTCACATTCTGCTACAAACCAATCATAAACCAGAATTGCTTCATAAATATTAAACCTTTTCTGGAGCAATTTCACATGTTCTTTCCCGGGTTTCAACACGGTAAGAATATTTTGTTCTGTGGAACTGTCTACTACAAACAAGTCACCTACCAGGACTTGTGTGTAACAGCGAACCATCTGAAACTCAAAATGGCTTACACTTCTGCTACCACTTGTGTGTAACAGCGAACCATCTGAAACTCAAAATGGCTTACACTTCTACATTGATGAAGATGATGAGTTGAAAGCCATTTGCAAAGTCTGTCAAATTAAAATATTGTGAGGAATAAAACCATCTAACATGACCACAACCAACATGTTAAAACATTTAACTATGAAGCATCCAAATAAATTGGAGGAGCAAAATAAAAAAGAAAAGGAACAAAAAATTACCAACTAGTCACTCAGAGCAGTTTTATTAGTGAGGGTCGAAATCGCAGTGTCTTTATTTTTTTGCCTACGTCACCATCTAGGTGTCACCAATTTTTTTAACCCTCCTTAACTTCAAAGAGTAAATACAATATATACAACTAAAAAAATAATTTTTAAAAATGCTGATTCTATTCATGAAAAATTCTTTTAACTAGAAATTAAAACTTAGGTAAAGTTAGCTGACTGACAGCAACAGGAGCACTAGTTTACTACTGAACCACGTGGAAAGGTGTGGGGGGTGAAGGAAAAAAAGGAAATTAAATGATGATAATAAATTATGATAACAGTCTTTGAAAGGCACTAAACTCCTAAAATTTACTTCTTTAAAATTTTAGGCGGCATTCCCCGGCGATTTTAAAGCACTCTCTCTCTCTCAAACAAAAAAAAAAAAAAAAGATTTAATTTTTAAGTTTGGGAAAGATATATTTATTATAACCGAATTCTTGTATAAAGACTGGGTCTACTTTATTGGACGTTAATTTGTGAGATAAGTAATTTTTCAATGTTTAATATGTTTTTAAAGTTTCAATTATCAATTAAATTTTTTTTAATTGCGTTTATTTTTCAATTTATTTAAAAAAAAAAAACAGGGTTTTAAATGTATTTTTCAAGGTAACAAGCTTCGAAAGAAGTCTAATAAAAAAAAAATCACTTAATTTTTAATTTCGATAACCCTGAGAATTTAATTATTAAAAAAATATTGAAATGTGACATTTTTTTATTTAACATTTCTATTAGTTCAATTAATTTTCTTTCAATAATTCATTTCACTCAACAAACTTCACCATTTTTTTTTTTTAATCTTTTTCTGTAATTTTGGTAATTATGTTTGCTCAATTTTATCTAGTATTTCATTTGTTTTTTATAGTGGTATCATTTTTATATGTGTTCCTTTGATATACCCTATTTCAAAATTAGTTTGGCTAAACTTATTCTTCACGTTAGAAACAACGTGTAAAAGCAATGAAAAAGTAAGAAAAAATAATAGGTGTTAACTACTCCTTATGAATTATGGAGGTCTGAAGAACTGCCATCACAAATACAACTATCAATAGCCAAACAAAAAATCGTTTTTGAAATTCCTTTAATTATAACTTTTCGCTATACCTACCTTTTTGGTATAAAACACAAAAACTTTCGATTAATGGTATTTCTCATATATGGTCGTTAACTTTGGAAAGGTTATTTTGTATCTACGGCGCCATGTCACATGGTATATTGTTTTTTTTTTCATTACGCACGTTCATTTATAAATTATTAAATTAAATATTTATCTTTTTTATATTTACTTAGTATATATTTTCTTTCTCTTCCGCTATATTTTTTTTATTTAATTCATTAAATCTGTTAATTATGAGGACCAAAATAATGAATCGTGTGTATTTATTCTCTAATTTTCTTGTTTTTGTTCTGTTATATAAATTCTATTTTATTTGTTTTTTCTCTTAAGGATAAATTCTATTTTCTTTGAGTTTTTTTTTCTGTATTCCAATTAAGTAAAATAAATTTTCTCTAAAATAAATTTTGCTAAGTTTTCCGTTTAGTTTACTATATAATAATTTTATTTAAACCAAAACACGACGGTGTAGACATAAAATATCTCTTCCAAAGTTAGGGAACATATTTGGGAACTACCGACCATAAGTATAAAACTACCTGGTATATTTCAAAACAATAATTCCCTAGGAATCGGAATCGGAATTGTACTTGGTATCGGAATCATTAATCAATATTTTCCTGGAATCGGAATCGGAATCGTATAAAAATTAGGAATCGTCCCAACACTAGTTATGACTATATCTTCTGTTGTCTTGTTAAAATATGTCATATTTTGTTAATTCAGCATTTATTGCCCCATTTTCAATTAGTTTTAATGGATGATACAATCTTTGTGACATAAAGAACTAAATAGGCCTATGGGAAAGGGCTCTTGGGATAGATGATATTGTTGCAAACAGGATCAGTAACTGCTGCTAGTTGTAAACAAGTTTGTTACTGTGGTTAGAGCTATTCTAGTTTGATGGTAATATTAGTATTGTAAGTTCAGTTGCCGTGTCATCTTGTCACAGTGTATGATGATTATTCATAGAGCAGTACTTGAAATCTAGCAAAGTTGCTTGGGACAGAGCCTCTTCTGATGCTGCGCTACAGATAGAATGGGACCTGCTGATTGCTCTGGCCATGTTTATGTAGTGGGACAGATGAACACTGATACTGATAACTCACGTAGAATCAGAACTACTTGTGCTGACTGATGTTTTCAGGTCAGTTAATGGCGGATGCTATTAGTTGTTGTGGAACGCAGTGTTCATCATTGCACAAAAGTAATCTAAAAGTATATTTATATAAGAAGAGGTACTTTGTTTAAATAATTGCTCGTAAACAAATGTGTTTAAGAAGGCTGTTAGCAATGTAGGATACTGAGATGGTGATATGTAAACAGCAAAAACAGATAAACGAATGAAAGTCACTTGTAGATTATAAATCTTCATATATCTATTTTTCAAAATCTTTCACATATAAATTAGTAAATATGAACTTGTTGTTTTGTATAATAAAGTTGGTCAAATGTTTTTGATAATTTCGAGAGGTGCTTCTCTTTTTCAAAAAGAAAACAAACTAAAAAATATGCCATAAAAACGGAACAAGCAGTTTGTTTGTTTTTGTTCATACATTATGTCACTTCACCATCACAACAACGTTATTATACACTGGCGGAGGTACCTGGTGTTGCCTGGGTGTTTTAGGTGTGTGTGTGGGGGGGGGGGGTTAGATCCAAACCCTATGTTAAACTTCTTTTAAAAAATCGGAAAAACAAAAAAAAAACAAACAGCGAACATGATGTAAAAAGAGGAAAAAGCAAAATATAAAAAAAAAACACTCGTTTAAAAAATCGGAAAAAAAATTTAAAAAGTTTTGGTAGGTAGGTAGAATCGAACCCGGAACGTTGAGGCGAAAAACTTGATAACTTACCACTCGCCCACGAAAGGAAAGTAACTAAAAACATTTTAATCTTTATAAACACAGAAGAGGCAGGTGCGTGGCGAATTTAATTAGGTCAAAGGAAATTAAATTCCGCACTTAATTGTAAAGGTAGTTCTTTTGGGTTCGCTTTTTTACCCACCTTTGTCTGGTTTTGTTTCCCCAACGTGTTGGAAAACCAGCTCCCCTTTATTAGGGGAGTATCCAAATGAAAGCAATTGTCTGATATGATGGTTTTCACCGACATTGACTAAACGTCCATGGCTTTCTGGACGCTTCCGGTCCGTAGGCTGAGAACTGCGCCTTAGTTTCATATCAGTTTCACTTTTATACGAAAAATCCCAACCAACACGTGAGAAGCCGAAATAATAATTTTGTAAAAGTCAACATAAATAAATCTAGCCGCGACACGCGTTCACAATTCGGACATATTATGATCTACACGGTATATAAGAAGTTCTAAGCGATGGTACTCCCCCCCCCCCCGAAAACCCCAGCAAAAAAGCCTTTGTTGGACATGCCTTTTATATAGATAAATAAAATCTCTATATTAATAACATTTTGTAACCACTTTTCACATATGTGTTTCTTGCATCTATGTGACTTAGATATTATTTTCATGTACTATTAATCAATTATTTAGTGAAATAAAAATGCAATAATGGAAAGTATTAAAACAAATTTTAGAAAAAATTCTATATAAAAATAATTTAATTATGAAATAAAGTTAACCAGAATGCATTTTTGTTTCTCGAAATAAAAATCAACTGAATGACTTTGTTACACCTTCAAATTTGAAAGGAATTTAGGAACATTTTAAACTAATAGTCATTTTGACTTGCTGTAAAATTCTTAAGTGTTAAAGGTTTGGTAGTAATTTACATCAATTAATTTAATACACAAACATAACAGAATTAGTTTTATAATAATTTGGTTCAATTGATAATCTAATGACCATAGCATAATAATAAAATTTAAATTTCAAAATAAACAAATAAAAATAATTTACTAAAAAACATACTTTATCCAAACAAAATGTGACAACTCAAAGTAATATTTTTGTTTAAAAAAAAACAAAACAACACTTATTCGACTTTGATTTCCACTTGTAACTGTTTTTTTTTTCTTTTTTAATTGATGAGTGTAGGCCTACCTGACCTGGAGGCCAAATAAAAAAACCTTTACAATTTCTCGCATGGCCTGTTGGAACTGCATTTGTGCACAAGAAGAGAAGTATTGTCCCACTGTTATGTTTTTTTAATCTACTCACCAAACTTTATTTTATCACTAATATTTTTTCAAACTGTCTGGCTTCAATGACAGTTTTCAATGTTGGTGAAAATGCTCATATTTTTTGTTTGTTCAGAAAAATTGATTTTGATTTTTATATTTTATTTTTGATTCTTGGAATGTTTTTATATATTTCTCTATTAGTTCTAGGGATTTTTATCCTCGGCCCCAAAATCAACAGAGATTAGACCATTCCTATAATGATCCGGTCCCTGTTGATTTTGCGGTGAGGGTAAAGTTCTGTCCATCATCCCAGGCTTTGCCTTTTCTCTTTGAGAAAGGGGCTAGTTTATTACTAATTGCCTGACGCCTTCACTGGAGAATGTCGATGGGGCTGCCCAGGCACTTTTTGCAGGTCAGAGTGCCCCTCCTCGGGGGACGCTAACTTCTGAATCCCACTGTCCAACTCTGGTGTCTAAGTTCTTGCAGTGGGAGAGAACTAAATAAATTATATTTATCTATTAGTTAACCTAGACAATGAATACCCTTTCAAGGGGCTCTGTATATGAGTCTATATTGAAGCAAGAGTTGCACAGTTCCCAACTGCATCCTGTTTGAATCAGTATTGCTTAAATCTTGTGATGGAAACGATGTAAGAATAAGCAGAGAGACAACTACAGTTATTTCAGAACTTTCCTTCTAGACAAGTTGAGTCTAGTCTGTCCTATTTAGTTGGAGGGAGGATATATGGGTTCATACCTTTTCCAAGAATATTAGTAAAAGTGATGCAGTAGTCTTGACAGAATTTCAGTCCGGCATGTCACCAAGCCTGTACAGCACAATCATGTTGACACACCAGTTCTCGCCAGATCACCGAAGTTAAGCAACATTGAGCCTGGCTAGTACTAGATGGGTGACTATTTGGAAGGCTACGCGCTGTATGAGCCTTCTGGGAAGGTTGGGCATGGGGCCAGCACCCTTACCCTCCTTGCTACAAAAGCATCTACAAAGTTGTAGATGGCCTATGCCCCTCCAGGGGTTCAAGACTATGATGATGTCACCAAGCCCACAGTTGATATTCCCATAGCAGAAACATGTAATACAAGGCTTAGAAATGGGACTGAAGAGCTAGTGCCCTAAAGGAAGAACATTTTGGCCTGCAAAAATGTCTGAGTAGCCCTATTGATATTCCCTGGTAGGATCATTTTCTCAAAGGTAGAAGGCAAAGCCTGGGAGAATGAACCAGCAACATACTACAATGAACAGGAAAGAAGCAATTTCAATTAATGGTTTATACTTTTGTGATTTTTTTGCCAAGTGAAAAAACTATTTGATAATTTGACCTTCCATTTTGAATTAAAGTGTAGTATTTGTTCTATTTTCAATTAAACTGAACCAATTTTTGTTTTTGTCCCACTTTAGGAGGGGGGGGGCTGTTCTTTTGGCAAAGTTAGAAATTGTGTCTATTCTTGCCTCGTGTGTGGAGGGAGGGGGTGGGGAAATATAACATCAATTTCTTTTCACCAGTCTAAAGACTCCAAAATAATTTAAAATTTCAAAGGACTACATTATTCTAGACATACACTGTCATTTTAATCCATTATTATTAATCATGTAACTATCATATATAGATACGGTAGTCACATGTCACCCAAAGTGATGCATTGCTATAAAATATAGAAAATGATTTTCCAACATTTGGTAAAAAAAAAATAAGTGATTATCAATTCTCAAACTTTGGATTTCAGAAAAAGAAATTGATAAACACGACACACTGAAAACATGATGGCATCGGATTGTAGAAAAGCTAAAAATATGACTTTGGTGCCATCATCTAGAATCAAAACCAAAACATTTAGCTCTCCTGCATTCTTGCTACCATCGGAGCTAAGTTCCCATACATATCAAAACTTTACAAATTAACTGACTTAAACATGTGAATGTATATTTGCACATGTGTAGAGGAGCAATTTAAGTCAACTTACACCTGCCAAGTTTTATTTATTTATTTATTTTTTTCAATTTTAACCCCTTGGCAGGTATATTTACAGACTAAAAATCAAATCGAATTAATTTCATAACTCCAAATCCCTTATATTTTAAATTTCAAGCCTGTAGACCAAAAATTGGCAGTAGTTTGGTAGAGACCGTTTCAGAGAAGATCACTTATCTCCCCTCCCCCTCTCGTATATAAAAAGATAAAAACAAAGGAGAACAAGAGATTTGAACAAATACTCTTGCGCAAAACAAATGTTTTTGAATAAAGGTGAATCTTCATCTCATTTTTTATTTGTAAATCGACACATGTTACTGAAGGAACAATATTTCTGATGTTATAAAAGAAATGCTTGTTCGCTTGAATTTTCTTTCGAAGATCAATATGGTGGGAAAATGTTTCTTATTGGGTTTCACTGCATTGAGGTAGTTGCCGCCAAAAGTCACAGTTGGAATTAATATCTCCTTTAATGTATGTTGCTCAAATTTGAATGCTCGAATGATGAGGGAACACTTGTTTCTCCTTCAGAAATTCATTGAAAAATTTAAATGATTTTGCATATGATAGTCTTTTAAGCTAACTTGGATTTTAGGTTGGATGTATGTTAAGCCTAGCTTATCAATTCTAAATTTGAGGGCTACTTCAGAGTTGAACAGAGGATGTTCTTTGAACCGAACTTGATTTCTTCCAGTGAAGCAGAATGTGTTTTTAATCTTAAAAAGTGAGATGAAAACTGACTTGCGTGTGGTTAGGCAGTTCTATTGATAATAAAGTGATCGGCTCCAACAACGAACTTTTTTGAGCAAAAGTATTTTTGCCTGCTGACATAGTTAAAAACCAATCATATAGTCATTGTTTTTATTATTTTCTCTTTTTTAATGTACTGGCCAGTTTTTGTATAAAAATATGATGGCTTCCATTTTGAAATATTCCTGTTTTGGACTGGCCAGTTTTAAGTGAACCTGTTCCTTTGGAAATTCCCTAGCATATAGCGCTTCTACATTCTAAACAGATTTCACCTACCGACAAAATATGTGAGATGAGGAGGGGTTTTGTTCAACCTTTCCCCCACAAAAAAGGAAAGGACTTTTTTTCATTAATTTAAAATGGTGAAAAAAATGTTTTGTTTTTCAATTTAAAATGTAATATTTATTTTCTAGGCTTTTGGATGTGCCTCTGCATCATTAATTTGGTCCATCTGTCCATAGAAATTATTCAACATTTACGTTGAATAACTGAATGCTATGCAGTATAACATCTTTCCGAATTTATTTGGCCCAACTCTCTCTCTCTCTCTGCAAACTAATTCATAAATATAAGAAGAAAAAAATTGCAATGTAGCATATTCACAACAAAGTTTTCGTTTGGCCTTCATCCACATATTTTCAATTAACTGTGTATTTATAGTGGAATCATCGGATCAATGAAACTATTTTTTAAAATAATTATACAACACTTTCACTTTATTTTGTTTCACTTTCATTCAGTTTCCGTTTTATGTAAAATTCAGTCAGGCGGCCATTTTTATTTCTAGACTGCTGTGTAAACATTACTGAATTTTTCTTGCCAAACGCAAATTGAATGAAAGGATTAGTAAAATCGTTAAAGGTCTCGCCAAGCAGAATGTAAGAAAAGAAAAAATTGTGTATAGGCATTAAAAATTTTGTTTTTGTTAAATTTTTATTAAATGAGGAATCATTTTGAGTTGAAATCCAGTTAGTATTACACATGTAAACTTTAGAAAAAAAATGTCAGCATTATCTGAATAAGCAGAATCACACAAAATCAGGCCAAATCCAGTCTCAATGTTTTGATTTCGCTTATTCACATAATGTTGATATATTTCAAGTGTGTTTTTTCTCGAGTTTACATGTGTAATACTAAACGAATTTTAATATGAAATGATTATTTATTTATTTATTAATATTCAATAAAGATGGTATAAATCCATTTTTAATGATTATACAAAATATTTTATGTTCTGTTCTCAACAGAACTTTTGATTATCAAAGGATTTTTGTTTTCAAACAATTATAAACTTTTACACTTCAAATTATTATATCATGACTTTTTTACCTGCATATAAAATGTCATCTGAAAATAAGTTTTTTTTTTGTTTTTGTTTTTTTTAAATACAAATTTTGAACTCGTTTCTTCATCTTAGTTATCGTAATGTTTCAGACATTTTGCCTTCCTATTTTAGTAGATCATCATTTTGTAAGATGCAGATGAATTTAATCACCAGATCAAACACAATATTGAATATTTCTGAACCCTTGGAAAAAAAGACTTAACTTTGAATAGACACTACGTGAACAGAACAAGAACTTTTTTACCATTTTTTTGTTCAGCAGTACCTCATAGTGTCTGCATGAATGTCTCCCCCCCCCCCAAAAAAAACTACCATATGCTCAGCCATTTTTTTTTTTTTTTTTTTTTGTGCACCATATTGATACACATGTGAAAAATTTCAAAATGTGATAAAATCACAAAAAAGCCTATATTTCTGAGCAAATCTGGTGCCATTTTTGGATTCCTCAGGCCAAAAACTTACCAGATTGAATTTTCAGGGTCACATGCTCCAAACTGAAAATATTCAAAAAATATAATTAATAAAATGTCACCCAGACTACATCTTGTGTGATTTATGGAAAATACTCTAAATCAGAAACCGCTTAGAGTTACATGCTCAAATTGTCAAGATTTCTTAGTTATTATGATGTCCATTTGTAGTGTAAGTTAGAAAAAAATCTGAGGACATGGATTTCAAGTCGTGACCTGGAATTACCCTCTTAACATGTGGTTAAAATGACGAAGATGTTTGAAATGTTCAGCTTATGTTGAGCTTCAATCCTGAGTAAAGGCAGCAAAGACAACTGAAAAAAATATCACAAAGCCTCAAAACTTTAATGTGCACAATGTATACCTAGGGCTTGAATAAAGGCTTGGATACAAAATCGACACAGGAAGACTGAGTTTGGAAGGGAAGAAGAACAGCTGAAACGTTATGATGCAGTAATCAAGATGAGAATAAGTCTGAAAACAAAAATTGGAAATAATGGAAATCAAGTGATTTTTTAAATTTTTTATCAGAATAACCAACATAAAAAACAAGTGAAAAAATAAATAAATACACAAATAAATGTTACCAAAAACAAGCTAAGTTCCTCTTCTACCTACCTGGATAAATCTTTTTGTATTTTAATTTATTTTAATATTTTTTTACTTAAAAATAAAGGTAGTGTAAAACCTGTCGATTTTCGAACGAAACACTGGTGGTCTCATTAGAGCCAGAGTTGAGCATAGTTTTTGATAATTACTCAAAAATCAAAAATTAAACAAAATACTGATAGAAACACATCCAATAAATGTCACCAATCATGTGAATTTTTTTCTACAGTATTTTGTTTGTGGAGGTATTATCGAGGTCCTGTTATGGCTCGAATTTTTTTTTTTTTTTTTTACACAGTGATCACCACTTATTAAGGCCCGGAAGCCACTCAGGAATAAGGGTTATTGCAAGTACATTACGTTAGTGTGGAGATTTGATGAAGTGTTTACTTAAGGGGGCGGTTCATTAGGAATTTGTTAACATTGGACTTGAAGACATCCAAGTTGTAGTCCGGTGGGAAGCAGGCAGACGGAACAGAGTTCCACAGGCGTGCAGTTCTAAGAAAGAAGCTTTGTTCATGGAATCCGCATTTTGATTTAGGCACAGATATAGAGTGGGGGAAATTTTTCACAGTGGATTCAGCTAGACGGGTGTTTTTCGTGAAAGATTGGTGAGGGGGGACCAGAGATTGGAGTTCAGGCGAGCACCTGCCATGGAAATAACGATAAAACAAGGATAGGCTCGCAACGTCTCTTCTGTGGGAGAGAGGTTGCAGGGAAGAGAAAAGGGCATCCCCCACTAAGCCACAAAGTCTATTTTGTACTCTGTCAAGGCAGGATAGGCTGTTTTTAGCAGCTCGTGCCCAGATATGGCAACAGTATTCCATCCTTGGACGTACTTGGCTTTTATATAGATAGAGAATTGCATCAGTAGTGAGATATCTTCTGGAGTGGTAGAAGGATCCCACTGACTACTGTTTTGTTTTTTGTTCTAACTCTATTTTTTAAGTAAAAACACTTTAAAATCAGTTAAAACACAAAATGGCACTTCTACACTATTAGGACGAGATTTAGAAAATCGTAAAACTGAATTTCATATGAAAACAATGGTATCTACATATTCTTCATATTTTTAAGATGATTATATCCAAAAATTACAAAAATTGATGAAGTAGAAAATTATTTAAGAAAATAAAAATAGAATTTTACGAAAACGATCGTAAGACATAGGAGGGTTCAAAAGAGAGGTAATTTTCCATTTTGATTTAAACAAGATGGCAACAATTTTTAACCTGTTACCACAATGACAGTTTTTTTTTTAATTTTTAATAATTCAGTAATATTCAGGTAATTCTGATTGCATAATTTGGAAGCTACCATTGTAACTTATTAGAATTGACAAAAAAAATCAGTTAAACCATGTTTTTTATCTGAAAACTCCATTTATCGACTACAAAATTTCATCCCAATAGTGTAGAAGTGCTCGCAAAACTTATCCAGATAAATAGAAAAGTAGCTTAGCTTGCCGCCTTGGTAATATTTATTTGTTGCATATTTATATTTTCATTCCATTTTTGCTTTGTTAGTTTTTCTGGAAAATCATCAAAAATTCTTCATAAAATATGAAAAAATCATTGTAAATTCTGATTTTGATTTGTTAATTATTAACTGACCTTTAAGTCGGCCATTTCTTGTTTTTTTTTTTTTTTTTTTTTTTTTTTTTACATTTAAAACATTGTTTTAGATTTTTATTCATGTTTTTCGATCTTTCATTGCTATCCGAATTCATGTTAAAAATGATAGCAACTATTAAAATTGGTTAATTAGTTTGCTTCTTTAAATGCTGGAGAAATTGTTGGTTTTGCAAAATCAAACCTTGTTTTTGAACACATTTTATCAGTTATTTTTTTTTTTTTATATCATCAAAATTTTTAAGGCCTGAATTAAATAATTGTTCTTTTTATTCATGGGTCATTTTCATTGTGTCCTGTTATATAGATAAACCCAGATGATAAAATTAAGAGCATACAATATATGAAAAAAAAAAAAAGTGGCAAACAATATGTGATATATTCTCAAACAAATTGTATAAATATTATATTTGTAAAATAAGTTAACTCCCCTATATTTTAAAGATTTCTGATTTATACTCGAATAGCAGGTTTGTTCAGACATTTTTGTCTATAAAATATTACTTCCACCCAAGTAAATGCTATCTTAATTAGGCAATTTAAATTCAAACAAGTAAAATAATGTTTTGTGAACGATGAAAGGCTATTATATATGCGTATAAGCTTATGTCAAGTTTGTAGCAATGTGATTGGCTAATAAACAGATGCATATCTAATGGAAATAGTAATGTTTATTGTAAAGTTTCTCTTAATGAAGGATGTTGTATCTGGCTGGATATAGCATATAATCGATAAAATACAAGGAATTGCTATTTCATTATATGAATAACAGATTGAAAAATTCTGAATGGCAGATGGAATGCTATCTATGTCTGATGAGAATTCTAAAAGATCATTTTTTGTTAAGAGGAAATATTATTGAATTCTAAAATTTTATAGGAGGGAGCTTACCACTACTGTCATTCATAGCTCTCACCAGAAGCCTATCCTAAAACAATGGATTAAATTTTAGATGTTTGCAAAGTACAAACACATTACAAGGCACATGAATTTGAACAAATACATTGAAAACATTGCCAGGGCTGCTGCAAAGAAGGTGGAATCCTTCTACTGTGCTAAAAACTGCTTACATCTGACAGTGTCTTGTATCTCTACAAAGTCATCATTCGTCCATGCATGGAGTATTTTTGCCACATTTGGGCTGGTGGACCTAACATTAGTTTCTCTTTTTTAGACAGGATTCAAAAAAGAGTCGCCAATCTAAAAAGTCTTGCACAATCAACCAATCTCCAACCCCTGTTGCATCCCTGTGCCTGTTTTATGAGTACTTTAATGGAATGTGCTCTGACAACCTTGTAGCACTTATACCCCCTTGACATAAATACTTCTGACTAACCTGACAAGCAGCAAAATCCTACCCCTTCATTGTAGAGATCGCTAGATGCCGGAAAGTCTTTTACTTTAATAGTTCTTCACTCAAACAGCTAGACTTTGGAATTCACTCCCTGTTTCCATGATTGTACTAACATGTTGAAATTTAAGTGCAATGTGAACAGACATCTTGCTTATCAACTCCCTTTGTAATGCCTCTGTAGGCATGAGCCCAAATAACACTATATCACAAGTGGCAATATGCCTTGTTTTGAACGAATAAGAGTTTAAAAAGAAATACGTTTTCGGCCTCGACCTGAAACAATGAATTCTGGCAACATATTTGGACTTTAAGTAAATTATTGTCAACAAAAACATAATTGGGTGTGTGTGTGGGGGGGGGGGTTACAGGGTGTCCGCAAAGTTTGAATGTAGGATAATTGAAAATTTATCAGTTGTCAAGCCAGTTTTGGTTAATGTGAAAATTTTTCTGGAAGCCTAGGAGTTGATTATCAGACCTTTTCAGGTTGGTATGAGGTATGATTCAGATAAATCCTACGAGGAGTATCCTTCCAGGCACTACCACCTCTTTCAGATGATTTATTAATGACTTCCAGAGGTGCCTTTATTGGGAGTATCAACAGATTAGTTCTTGCTTATTTTTGCATTCAACCAGAATGCCCTCGCCTCTGAGAAGGGAATGGTTTCCCCACCTTCCAGCCTTGTGCCACACATTGTTGCACGGAGAAGCAAATAAATCCAAACTGTTTAGAATTTATGAGCACCTTGTATAATTTTGATTATTTGAACTGATATTTTTACTTGACCTGTGGTGTAATGGATAAAGTACTTGGTAAATTCTGAGTGACACCCTTCTGGAAATTGAAGGTTCAATCCTCAGAGCAGGAGATACAAAAAATACTATTGCAGATTACTGAAGATTTTTAACTGAAAGAATGAGAACATACTATCCTCATCGATTAAATAAAGCTGTTCAAAATTCCATATAGATTACCTAGTTTTCAAGAAAGATTCTTGACTTTGACAAGATACACCTGAAAAAGATTAGAATTACATGAGTTGAAACGTGAAAATATCATTCAAGTTGAGAACATTAGCCTGAATAATCCAAATAATCAATCCTCATCTCAAAAAATCAGAAACTTGATGTTTTCACCTTGGATATTCTTCTCACAACGTTTTGGCCGATGTTATCTCCAGCTTTCTTAATGTGCGTTTAATCATTCATATGCAAGCTCTGCAATCTGTATGGAATTTTGAACTGAATCCTTTAATCAATTAGTAGATTGTTCTTGTTCTGCCAGTCATAACTGGGTAGAATACTTAAGTAATTTTTATTATATTCTTAGTATCGTCTGTAGTGAGGATTGAACCTTCAACCTCTAAAAAATTGCGGCTTAAAACTGATTGTTACCTAGCATGTCTATCCATTGCGCTATGGATTCATAAAATATTTATGACTACAACCTGATCATGGCTGATGGAATGAGAACAGTCTACCTCCTCTGTTATTTTCATGGCAAGTACTTGTCTGAGCCTCAAAGTTGTCAGACTTTCACAACAAAAAAATAAAAACACTCTACTAGCTACAACGACAATGAATAATTTTCCCCACTCTCTGTTTGTGTTTAATTCTGAACGCAGATTCCATGAACAAAACTTCTTTTCTAGAATTGCCCACATGTGGAACAGTTTCATTGTCTTCTTCCTGATGACAACAAGTTCAATGTAAACAAGTTCTTGTTGAACCATCTTAAATAACCCAAATTCTACCCAATCTACACCATTAACGATTATTAAACACCTTACATTCATTAACCCTTATCCTCGAGTGGCCTTCGGTGATTCTCTTGTAAAAAAAAAAAAAAAAAAAAAAAAAAAAAAAAATTGGATTGAATAAAAGTTCAGTTTGAAATTTCATACAGATTCCAGAGTTTGATAAGATGCACCTGAAGAAGGTCAGTGGCTGCCTCATTCCTGTTCTCATTGGTTGAAAACTTGAAAATAACACTACAGATGAGAACAATAGTCTGAATAATCCAAATAATATGAATCATTAATCTTCATATCAAAAATTCCAAAACACTCATGATTTCATAATATTTAGATTTGTCGAACTACTGTTCTTGAGTGTTATTTTCACAATGTTTTAGTGGATGTAAACTCTAACCTTTTTCAGGTGTATCTTGTCAGACTTTGGCGTCTTTCTGTCACTCTGGCATCTTTCTATCAGACTCTGGCGTCTTTCTGTCAGACTCTGGCATCTTTCCATCAGACTCTGAAATCTGCATGAAATTTTGAAAATCCACAGGGGTAGCCTAGTCTCGTTCTGTCAGCCATGACTGAGTAGAAAGTGTTAAGTAATTCGCAATTGTATTTTTTTGAGTGTCACCCACATTGGAGATTAAAAGAGTGGAACTTACAAATTTTACCATATACTTTATCCAATATATCATTGGTCCTTGAAGACATGAAATGTGAAAACCTTTCAATTGTTTATTTTTTAAGTTCTGTTGTTGCCATATACATATATAAAACGATAAACCATTTTTTTTGGATTCCTCCAAGAAATATAACTTATTATGTTATCATGTATACAACTTTATAGATGAATTGAACACCAATTTGCACAACACTATTTTATACTGCTTTCATATGAAAGAATTGCATAAATATATATTTTTTTTATCTCAAATGTAAAATGAAAAGCTGATTAACTGTTGATTTGTTGGATTTTATTTCATGAAATTAAGTTTAATAACAAGAAAGATACAACTTGATTTTCTTATTGATAAAAAAATCATAATTCTGATTTTTACTAGGTCCAGTAACATCCATTTTCCACTCACCAAACCAACTGTATTCCCTGTTCAAACTTACGAGAACGGTCCTATGTAAGTTGCAAAAGAAATTAAGTTTGGAAGTTTTTATAGTTCAACAATGGATGCATTGCAGGCATTTTATTTTTTTTAATTTGGATAAAGATGTCCATTCAGATTGATTGAATTTTAATGCAAACAATTTATTTTATCACTTGTCTTCAGGTACATTAGCAAGTTTCTGATAAAGAATTTGATTTCATTTTTATGAATTTTTTTTTTTTTCAGAAAATTTTGAAGTTTAGAAATAAAAATAAAAATTTGTTCATAAACATAATTTTTTTACTGGTACTTTTTGCGTCTTTGTGTACATATGAAATATTTTATTCTTTAATTTAAGAATGACATGAAAGGGGGGGGATAATTCAAACTTTTTTAAAAGGGTTTGATGAAATGGAGATAAATACATAATCATTATACCCAATATAAAACTTTTTTTTCGTATTTAAATCAGTTAATCTTTACTCTATTTCAATTACTTAATTTTTTTATCAAAACTGATTCATAATTTTGTGTTTAATTTATTTCTATTTGATTTTAATGTATCCTGAAGTTTTATTTGAATTAATTTCCCCTTTGGTCCACCACACAAAATCCTCAGTGTAGGCGATCACTCTTTTAATTTAAAGACGAAAATATTTCATATGTACAATATTACATGATGGCATATAATTTTCGTTTTTTGTCATTATCTGACCACTTATTCAACATAAAATATAAGAAAAAATCTTTAAATAAAAGATGTTTGACACTTGTGCATTACTGTTTTTTTTTTGGTGGGGGGGGGTCAATTTTTTTTAAGAACTTTGAGGAGGAGGCAATTCAAAAAGATGTTACTTGAAAATGTCAAAAGTTTGCAAGACTTTTAGTCAGAAACAAAGCAAATACACTAAAGTATTACAAAATAAAAAATTATCTGAACATTTATTGAATTTAAATAAGATTAAAAGATTTCTGAAATGAATGAAAATTGTCATTATGTGAAAATTTATAGTTTGGAATTTGAACAGTTATTATTGGAATACATGTGACTTTTGTTTTCTCCAAAAAAATTTTCTTTCATAATTTTAATTCAATAAATGTTCAGATAATCGATACTTCTGCAGATTAAACCCTGTTTTTTTTTTTTTTTTTACATTTTCACCCCAAACAAGGCACATTACCACTTTGGTGTAGGGAGCTACTATCAGAGACATGAGCTACTGGGATACTATGTAGGGAGTTGGGCAGCAAGATGTCGGTTCACGTTACACTTGAACTTCTGCATGTCAGTAAAGTTGGGGAAGCAGGGAGCTGGAAGGGAACTCCAAAGTCTAGCAGTTCTGGGGAAGAAACTACTGGAGTAGAAAGCTCTCTTACATCTAGGGATCTCTTCTGTGTAGGGGTGGGATTTTGCAGCTTGTCGGGTTTGTCGAGAGTATTTACGTCATGGGAGCACAAGTGCTTGCAGTTCATCAGGGCATTCACCATTAAAATACTTGTAGAACAGGCAAAGGAATGCAACATTTCGTCGATGGGACAGAGGCTGAAGCCTAGATGACAGTTCAGGACCTATCATTTTCCATAAATCTCACTCTGCAATGTTTGGTGGACAACGAAAACTGCCGAATTATACCAAGTGAACAGCAGTCATTACAAAAACGAAAGAATAAAATAAAAATATAAACCTACTGTATTTTTTTTTTTTTTTTAATAAAAGTTGTTTCTTTTAATTAATGAAAAAGTACTCGTTGTTTTAAGGAACAAAGAAAAATTTGTTTTTTAAGTGTGTATATATATATATATATATATATATATATATATATTGTAAAACTTTTTTCAAACAAAACTTGTATTTGTTAACAATTTTTAAGTCTTTTCCAAAGAAAGAAAAGTTTTGATTTTGTAGTAGCCGACAACAGCATTTTTTTTATTTTAAGGGCATTTTCTGGAATATATATATATTTGAGGGGGAGAGAGGAAACATGTAGTTTCCTGAGGATAGGCAATTTCCTTAGGGATAGTAGTTTCTGCCTGTTGAAGAAAAAATATTTAATTTTCTTCCCTTATCACAAGAATAAAGACATTGAAGCGTAATGAAATTCTTTCCTTTCCTTTTTTTTTTTTTTTCTTCCAATTTGGTGTCATCTGCTGCTCGTCTCTTTTTACCACTCGGTTTTTCAGTGAATAAGCATTTTCCGAGCCAGTTTTCGTCGTCTGCTGGGCGTTGCTGACTCATGATAAAATGGGATTTAAGTTGGGGAAGTACCAGATAATCAATGTTTTTTATTTTGTGTAATTGTATTACTTTAGTGTATTTGTTTTTTTACTATAATTAACACAAAACTTTGTCATTTTTGGGTAAGGTCTTTTTGAATTTTCTTCTAAATGGAGTTTTTAAAAAAATAAAAATTGTCCCCAAAACATTAATGCAGAAGTACCAGATCTGTAGCCCCCCCCCCAACCCCTTAAATGCCAAAATAGAATAAACAATCATTGAAATTACAGATAGTATCTTGGGTGATTCAACTATTTATGTTATCTCTTACATTAACTCCATAATGTGTTTGGATATCCGGGACTCTGGAGAACATGATAGACAGAGGAACCTGCTTCCATATGTGCAAGAAAAGATATAACTGCATGTAACCTCGCTGATGACGTCGACTCTTTGGAGCCGAACACAAGATGTTGCCTCGTGTTAACCATTTTAGATTTTGAGACATTCACAGCATTCTACATATCAAAAACTGAATGAAGAACATTTGTTTTAGAATTCTTACCATTTAAACATTGGAAACCTTCCTGCCACCTATCTAATCTAAAAGGTTGTAAAATAAGTTAAAAATCAAACAGTTACAGCTGTGTGGTTGACAGTGCTGTGAAGGCCTTCTTATTAACATTGTAGTATTATTTTTGATAAGTCAGGCAGTAGAAGGGGTGTAATAAAAGAAACGATTGTTCGACTTGGCATTGTTTCATTGTTTGGTAGCAATAAAATTGTCATTAACATTACTGTATTAGACTGTCACTTGATGGCCTTCAGGCCAAGATTACAGCTTAGTATCTGTTCTGATGCTACATTTCACCTTTTCTGTTCTCAGTCAGTGATAGAAATTCTTCATGACTGAGATAATTTTTATTTTTGTTCTTATCCAGAGTGCTCTTTTTTGGGGAGCTGGGCTTTCCCCACATTAAAAACCAACCTTGTGTCTAACTCTACCTTCATGGGGAGGCAAGTAAATAGGAACAATACTGTATTAGATTTGGTAAGTGCAGGGAGTGGGTGGGTGGGTGGTAACAGAATCTTTGATCCTTGTCCAGAATCCTCTCCTTTTCATAAAAAAAAATCAAAAAAAAATCTGATCAATCAGATAGTTTTATTTTTAAAGAAGAATCAAATTTTATGCTTGGCTATGAACGGCTGTCCTGTAATGTTATCTTAAATAGTTTGTAGGAAAAAGGGAGCTAACTTTAAATTGAGATTTAAAAAGCCATTCTTAACATGGGGATGGAGAGGTGGCATTGGAAAAATTCAGATTTGTTTAAAAATGATTTTCCTTATAAAAATAAAACTACTTGAACAATTTTCATAATTTTTGGTGTACAATATTTTCTTTTTGTCAGGAGTATGCACATCATACAGATTTTTTTTTTGTTTATTAAAAAAAATTTTTTTTATAAGGAGGTGGGATTCTGGACAAGCACCAAATCTTTTGTTCTATCTGGCATCAATAAATGTAAATCTCTTAACTATTTCGTTATCAATATCAATTCTTTCATATTGTGAAAGTTGATGAAGAGAATAGAATTACTCAACATCAAGAATGTCATTGTGTTTTATTCTATGGAGCGTTGTCCAAGAGCAATAAATGTAAGATTACTACATTTAAAAGGAATAGTTTTAATATAAAAATGGTACATATATTATTTAACCTTCATTTTGCAGTTTATGGTCCTGGGCACCATGTTGCCTTTTAGTCAATATTAAATGGAAGAAATATTTTGAAAATTTCCTCCTGAAATTTCTGGGATTGGGGATTGATATGAAGACTCAAATATACATTTTTTTCTATTACTGCGGTTTACATATGTCCTTTATTTTCATGCTCTCTTTTTTTTTTTTTGTCTTGTTTCAGAAACCTCAACATGCCTGTGTTTGCTCCTTACCTTTCTCCGGAACAGGAGATTGAACTGAAGCAGATTGCTGCTGCCATTGTTGCCCCCGGAAAGGGCATTTTGGCTGCTGATGAGTCCACAGGTGAGTCAGTTTTCTTTTGTGTGTGTGGGGGGTGGGGGGAGTAAAATTCCCTGTTATCTCATATCAGCCTTTATTATGGGTTATGGAAATCTCTCCAGATAACGCATGAAGCCATTTAATGTAAGGAACTAAAAAATATTATTTCAAGGTCAAAAACTGGCCAATAAGAAGTATTAGATGGATAGATTCTAACCCAGAAAACAGTAGTTCTTCACTCTTTGTTAGAAACATTGCTCCTGGAATATGAGAACTAAAGAAAATTTCTACTTTCTACTCGCGCTGAATTTAATGTTTAAGCAGAGTTCATTGTTTTAAGACCTAAAATAATACGAAATAAACCTTCACTTGAAATGCAGTTAAAATTCAAGACATGAACAATTTAGGATAATTGTTAAAAAAATTGTTAGCATTCATAAAGCGTTTGTTTTAATATTAGATAATTATTTGCAAATGTGGATTTGTTTTTATTTTTACATGTGATATGTTTTAATTTTAGGAAAGAGTATTATAATTTTTTTTAATATTTAACCATAGCTAAAAAGAATCCAGATCCCTAAATGCATGATACATGTAGCGTTAGAAAAAGTTAATGTGATACAAAGCAGTGCTTCTGCTGATTGGAGCACAAGTGAAAATCATAGTTCCAAATAAATTAACAGGAAAATTCTTTGATATACTTATGTATCAAGCAAAAATAGTTATGTACATCAAAAATTATTTAAAAAATTATAGAGTAAAATTTAAATTAAACTAGGATGTGCACAAAAGAACCGTTCTCATTTGAATCCAGAATCCGTCCAGTACAAAGAAAAGTGAGATATGCAAATTGTGGTATTGTCAGGATTAAAAGTGACTCCATATAAGGACTTTTATTTATTTATTTTTTTTTGCGAGGCACAGAACGTAATCTTGTTGCTGTGATCGAACGTAATTGTGATTTTGTGAAGAGAAGACGATTGTTGACTTGCGTGAAAAATGAAAGACTAGTGGGGAAAAGTCTGCCCCCCCTCCTTGTCTTGAAGCAGGGGAGATAAGTCAGTCTATCAGTCAGTCAAGTAATAATGAATGATGGATGGGCAAAATACAAAAAATAATTTTAATCTTTTAATTAAACTTCATCTTGATTTTTACTAATTTTTGGTGGGGTTATTTATTTTTGCATGATATGCAAGTATATCAAAAAGTTTTTACTTGGCATGTGATTTTCATTTGTTCCCAGCTTTGAATAAGCACTAATAATGCTAGGTAAATAGATTTTTTGCTAATTGTACCATTTGTATTAGGTTTACAATTTTGAATGTAACTTCAACTGAAGATGGATGGACTTGTTGGAAAGAGCCAACCCAACCAACCCTAGGTTGAATACTGCAACTATGACCATCTAAGGAAATCTAAAAAAATAAAACAATTTACACAAAATCCAAATACTGAGGTTTTTTTGTTGGTTATCAAATATTTTTGTCATTCTTGCTTGCAGGTTCAATGGGCAAAAGGTTGTCTGCCATTAACTTGGATAACACTGAGGAAAACAGGCGAAAATACCGTCAACTGCTTTTCACCAGCGACCCTGAAATCGCCAAGCACATTAGTGGTGTCATCATGTTCCATGAGACGTTCTACCAGAAGTCTGATGATGGAACTCCATTTGTGAAGCTCTTGCAAGACCAAGGGATCATTCCTGGCATCAAAGTTGACAAAGGTGTTGTTCCATTGATGGGAACATTCAATGAATGCACTACTCAGGGTGAGTAAAATCTGACCGAGACAAATCCTTCAGCTGGAATCATTGTCGTGATTTTCTCCATTTTATTGTGTAGGAAAATTAATTTTCTCTGATTGTGGAATCCTAAATCTTAAAACAATATTTTTTTTTTCTTTTTTTACAATGAAATTTTGGTACTTATGCAGAATAAGGACCATACTATCAATAGAATTTTCTGGGCAGTTTGCATAAAAAGCTGGAAAGTGACAAACAAAAGTTTTGTGTATTTTTAGTGCAAATGCTGCACAATTTTTTCAATGAAAAATATATTTCTGTTATTAATTTGGAAATTTTGGTTGTTACAAAGAAAATGTAATGACAATTTTTTACAAATCTTTAAGAAAATTAAAGTTAAAAAAATAAAACGCTCATTGTAAGTTAATTTTCATGAATAAATGTTTGCTTTTTAAATAAAAACTGATAGTAAACAAAAAATATATTTTAATGATTTCTTTTTAATGATTTAAAAAATTTTTTTTCTTTTTGTTCAAATCAAGATAAATATTTCATTTTTTTCATAATAAACCAATGAAAGCAAGTAAATATTTTTTCAAATGTTATTTCATTGGCTCAACAGTTCAACACCTGTCATTTTATGTAAGCAGCCTGGAAAATTCTGATGATAACACTGTTCTTATTCTGCATAAATACTGAAGTTTTTAATGACACTTTCTATTCATTAAGTATAATTCAGTATATAACTCATGGATTTCCCACTTGCCATACCCCAGTTTAAGACTTTAACATGCTTATAAAAAAAAAATTGGAATTGCTTAAAATATCTCAATAATAGCATACATAGAAAGAGCTTGATCTAAGAAAGAATCTTAATTTTTTAAAATCTGACTAAAAATAAGGAACTTCTAACTATTTTTGTGTCTTTCATCTTTGGATATTTTTCCCTCTTTAAGACCATATGCATTTTGTCACATTTTTTACACTACTTTTTCAGTAAAAATGTTATGTCTTTGTTAAAGCACAAGATAAAGCAATGAAATGTATGTGTACTTTTGTGCAAGGAATCCGAATATGGCACTGAAAATCTCCAGAAATTAATGGTTTCCAAATAATCTGCAGTAAATGCACATAAATATGTTGCAATACCATAAAATTTCCATGTAGCCATTAAAAAACGTTAGAGAACTCAGTTGAATTGTAATGTATTTTATGTACAAGAAACTGAAAACTAATACTATGGTTGTTTAAAAATGAATATATTCCAAGATTTCTTTGGTATTGTAGATCAACACCTGGTAAATTGCTGCCTCAAAATATCTGATTCTCCATTTTTATTTTTTTTTCAATTACATGTGAACACGCTGAAAAATTTGGCAGAAATGAACAAAAAACAACAAAAATATAAATTCAGTATAAAATTTGATGTAAAATAATCTTAAATTTTAGGGCCATTCTTATGTTTTTAGCGCAGTTAACCAATTTTCTGAAAGATAAATCTTGTGCACTTTTTTTAACAGTTATATATGGTTTTAAGAAGCTCTTTGTAAAAGGAGAAGGCTTGCCACTTTGACTTCAGGGTTAGGGGCAATTACATGTGAACATCCTGGAAACTTGCAGAAAGAAAAAAACAATTATTTAATGTAAAATAATCCAACATTTCCAGGCCATTTTAGCGTTTTAGAGTAATTAATCAATTTATTTTTCTAGGAGAAACAAATTTTTTGTGTTTTATAGGGGGTGTGGGTCTGTTTTTTTTTATTATTATTATTATTTTGAAGTGAGGACTTATTCAAAGTTAAGGCTAGTGGTAGAGTTAAAGGGTATTTTTCGGTATGAAGCTTGTCACTTAGATTTAAGGTTAATGGTACGACAGATTCAAGGGAGACACTTTTAGGAGATGGGCTTGTCACTTGAACCTAGATTTAGTGGTAGCATAATTTTTTTATGTATACTGACTTTTGGGATTGAAAGATATTAAGAAATTTTGGAGTACTAACTGCTCTAAAAGGTAAAAATGTCTGGAAAATGGGGGATCATTGTACATTAAATTTATAGTTGATACCCCACCACTCTAAATTCTAAATTATTTTTGGTATTTTTTCCACTAAGTCTTTTTAAAGTATTCACACATAATTGCCAAAAAAAAAGAAAGTAGAAATTTTTTTTTAATTGGTAGCTAAAAAGTCATAAATTATCTGGTCTGTATGTGTATGATGGTCTCTATCAAACAACTGTCAATTTTTAGTCGACATACTTGAAAGTTGAACCTGTAAAAAAATTTTGATTTGGTTTTTAGCCAGTAAAAATAGCTGCTAAGAGATAAAAATTGGAACTTGGCAGGTGTAAGTCTACTAAATGAGTTACTTCTACACATGCGCAAATGTACATTTATATGTTTTAACATCATATTTAAAGTTTTTATATGCATATAAATTTGGCTTGGATGGTAATGAGTAATACTGGAACACTAAATGTTTTGGTTTTAATTCTAGCTGATTGTACCCAAGTCAAAGACAACAGTCAAAATACTGAAAACAAAACTATGAAACAAGAATAGAATTACCATGAGTATAATTATATGAAAAAAGAATTTTTAAGAAAAGTATAAGAAAAGGTTGTTTACCTTTTTTCCAAGAAAAGTTATTGAATTATTGAATTATATAAACAACTGTAAAAGAAAACAAATTTTGTTTTTCTGATTCAAGAAAAGTATTTTTTGTTCAAGAAAATTAAAAAAAACTTTTGTTCAAGAAGTTTAAAATTTTTTTTTTTCCACTTATATCTCACAAATAAATATTTTTTCTAACAAAAAAACATGGAACAACTGAAACAAAAGCAACTGTAAAAACCAAATTATTTTCTTTTTCAAAGAAAATTAAGTGTTTTAACGACATTTTTGTTTTGGTTAAATTTTTTTTTTTGTTTTTTTTTTTTTTGAAGGGCTTTTCTTTTTTACTTCCAAAGTTAGAGCAGTTTTTTTCTGTTTATATTTCTTTTCACTAAATCTTTAGAGGATCCTTTTTTTACTTTCATGATTTTATTGAAACTTATCATCTGCTAACACCTGATTAGCTCATTGCATCGGCATCTTCTAGCTGCTTATTGTAACTTGCTGGAAGATGCCGACGCAAAATTAGCTCAAGTTCTAGATTAGTATCAAAGTATCAAATCTTGCATTGGAAAAAATTTTTGATTATATTTTTAACCCGAACGAAATATCTCTTAAAATAAAATTATTCATGGCCCATGAAAAAAAATTTAAGAGACCTTGTATGAATTTGGATTCAGAGATTAAGAATGAAAGCTTAAAAAAATTCTATCCATTTAATCTGTAAGCTTAAAGATGAAAATAGTATTTCCATCTGAAGCATGACTAACAAACCAAATCTAATTAGAAATGATATGGTGTCAATGATGCTAAAAAATTGTCATGTGTATAATTTAAAAGTTAGGTGCTTGTATAGAATAATGGGAGTTCAAATAAATGAATTTATGAAAAGTAGAAAAAATTTTACTAGTAAAAATAAATGTTTTTGAATCACTGAGATTTACAATATTTTTTTTATTGTCAAAAAGTTCTTAAAATTCATGGGAGGTAACCACAATCTGATTTTAAAAAATATTAAAATACAGTATTTCAAAATAGAAAATGGCAGACTGTTAATATTTTATTTCGATCATTTTTTTCATAATTTTGGGAATTTTTACTAATTTCAACATATATAAGTAATAGTGTTTTTTAACTGAAAAGGATTCATTTAAAATTCTATTCCGTAGAAGCACCAAAAATTAATATCATTAAAAGTAAAAGAAAAATATTTTATTAAAAACTTAAACAAAGACACGTGTGAAAATTGAAGTTTTTGTTTCACAAAATCTATAAAATATGAATAGATATTTTCAGCCATGAATTTAACTTTGTTACTAAGCATTTTTTTTCTTTTTTTACCCCTTCAGGTTTGGATGGATTGGCTGAACGTTGCGCTGAATACAAGAAAGGAGGCGCCCAGTTTGCAAAATGGCGCTGCGTCTTGAAGATCGGACCACACACTCCTTCATACCAAGCAATGATGGAAAACGCTAACGTTCTTGCTCGTTATGCTATGATCTGCCAACAGGTTAGTAAAACTTTCACGTGTGTGCATTTATAGGGAGAGGTCAATAATTATATATACACAACATATACACTTACAGACATTCCGGTTTTTGTCTAGAATTCTCGCTATAATAAAAAACAAAACTAAAGAAAAATCTGTCTGCTGTACGTATCGATAATGAAATGAAAATATCGTCTATATATCTATAAAATTGAGTTTTTTTTCTCGCTCTGACATTGATATTAAAAGTATACTTTTTCTATTGAAAAATTATTAAAAACAAACTTAATATATTTTGTCATGGATATGTATATTAACTAATTTGCATATTTTTTTATAAAAAGAGTGTCAATCAATTACTTATTCATGTTTTATGGTTTCTTATTAGATGATTGGTTTCATTTCACTATCATGCTGAATTTTATTTATGCATAGTTTCTACATTCTGCATAATTGCAGAGAATTTAGGATGAAAATGTTCTTGCACACAAAATATTTTTATCGTGTGTGTGTGACCGTGTGCAAAAAAAACTAAACTCCTCTGAATATTTAGTCTAGAGTTGAAATTTGATATACAGGGTATTTGGACTTGTAGCACATTTTAGTTTTGGTTTTTAGCCAATAAAATAGCTATTAAGGGATCAATTATCACAAGGTAAAATACCAGATTAAGAAACTGGCCCAATCTATTCTTCTCTCGAGGGTAGATGGGACTCTCTTAAGCCGTGATAGGCACCCCGTCTAGTGATGGCGTCATGATAAAAAAATACCCTTGATAACGCTGGTGAAGCATCAAGTATTCAGCTACAGACAAGATTTGAATTACACTACAAACTCGTGTAGTGAGTTCAATCTTTACTACAGCCGCACTGGATGGATGGAAATGATCAAAATTGAAAAAAAAAAACAATGACCTTGGCTTAGCATAAGTCGACTATATGTGTTTTTTCTGCACATCCACTAATTAAAAGTTAAACGCTATTTTTTACAGTTTTTGTATATGTATGGATTTAGGTCGTATGCGAACAGATAAAGCTGAGAGCTATATTTTTTGTTTTCAATTCTAGCTGATGGCAGACAAGTGATTTTGTTTCACTTTTGAAATCACTACTATATATTAGATCCAATATAATCGATAGAGAATTGGCTTTATAATAATAAATACAAGATCTTCATGAATTAAAATATATTTAAGCATATTTTATGACACAATAAGACTGGGTGGCTTGTTAGCATTCCAATAATTACATAATTTGATCAAGTAGATTTAGTTTTATAAAGGAAATCATTTTTTAACGATTAATGGGAATGTGTTAAGCATTACATCATAAATTTCATAAGTCTGAATTATTGTTGAGTTATCTCTTTTTTTGATTTTTATTGTTTTCTAAATGATGATTGTTACTCACAAAATTTGATTTTTTTTAAATTTAAAAATCAGACTACTTGATCAATTTACATGATTTTTTTTAATATGATATTTTTGTTTCGTCACGAGGTATGTACATCATACAGATTTTTCTTTGTTATTTAATGAGAAGGAGTTCTGGACAAAAACCGACACTCCTAAACATATATATTAAGAATGGTAAAACGGATGCGTACATGAATAAACCAAAATAAGTTGCCTATATCTCTACTTTATGGTTATATTCGTGCAGGAATAGTGGTAGTAGTAGTAGTAGCTTTAATTATTTAATTATTATAGTAAAAAAATAATTATATATATATATATATATATATAAAGCAAATAAAACTGTGTCTATAAAAACCTGTGTAAAAATTGTTGATCCTAACCTTTGGACTTTCTCATTGAATAAATCAATATCTAATTTATTTTAGAAATTATTTTTAAATAAAGTTAATTTGTAACATTTTTGTCACTGATGTATTGTTAGAAATCTGAAAGAAACAAAAAAAAAATTATTTCTATTGAAATGTTTAAATATTCATTAAAACTTTTTTATTTATTTATCTAGAATGGTCTTGTGCCAATTGTTGAGCCTGAGGTGCTTCCTGATGGTGAACATGAGTTAGATATTGCCCAAAAGGTCACTGAAGAGGTAAGGGCCCATTTAGAAAAAGTTGACCCCAAAACACAAGATATAGGCATTTGCCTATATTATGAGTAAAAAAAAAAAAATGGAAATTATAAAACATTTTCTAAAAATTAACAAAAATTATGGTTGAGGACTGATTGGAATGTAACTTACAACTTGTGTATTTTTTACTTTTTATAAAATATAAACTCAGTGATTCTTGAAAAAACATGTTAAAGTAGATCTGAGTTTGAGAGTAAAATCTCTGTTACTTTCATCTAAGTATGACTAATAAAATATTGATCAGGAATAAGTATAAAATAAAATTTGCAATATTTGCATAACTAACTAAACTTGTATCTTTTTAAGAAAGCTATTCCAGTTAATGAGATAGGGGGGAAATTGGACTTAACTATATAAGACTAGAAAAGAAACATTTCTATAATTTTTTTTTTATTTCAGATTAATTTATTTTAAAGACATATGTGATTATAATAAATGTTGAAGTTGACATGTTCAAATCTGAATTTAAAAATGGAGATTTTGTTTTTTGTTCATCTTTAGTTTTTCCGAATTTCTTTTTAAGGTTTTGGCTTTCACATACAAAGCCTTGGCCGACCATCATATCTTCTTGGAAGGCACATTGTTGAAGCCAAACATGTGCACTGCTGGACATGGTTGCGAGAAGAAATACACTCCCGATCAAAATGCCCTGGCTACAGTGACAGCTCTGAGGAGAACAGTACCAGCTGCCGTGCCTGGTGAGTGCTTTGTCCTTTTGGCATCAGTGTTTTTAAATCTGTTGAATTTCGTTTAGAAATTATTGAAGTAAACTGACACAACTTCTAAAAAAGCTGCCCTTCTCTTGTTGAACAAACATTAGTGTAAGTTACCAAATTTTCCAGGTTGTCAATAGATATGATCACAGTCTATGGAATTTACTATGCATAGTTTAAATCCTAACATGTATGACTTAAATGCCACCCATCCATGGAATCATTAATAAAACTCACGATCCTTTCAGTAATCCAACTGCATTTGGTACAAATAAATTTTAGTTTGTGACTGACTTGGCAACTAAGTTACACTTATGAATGTCTAACAGTAGTTATATTTGTTTGAATGAAATGAACTCTAAATCACTTGTATATTATAATAGTAGGTAAAATAATTTGATTTCCAACAACTAATTATAATGTTATTTTAATGAAATGATATAAGCAGCTGTCATGAACCTGCATTCTTTTATTTCTAATAAATCATTTACAGTAGGTATGCTTCAGTATCAAATAAGCCAAGTTGTTTCTGCAAAGCTGACCAACTTCACCAAATGAAAAAGTTTTTAAATAAAACATAACCTATGACACACATACCTAACTTTATAGAAATGATAATGAAATCATTGTAGTGATCAGTTATGTTACGACTCATCAAATGCAGGTGTTTGTTCGTACAAATTGTAATGTACATTTGTCAAGAAAATGAACAATGCATGAAAAAATACAAAATTCTGCTTTTTTATAAGATTAAGTAATTTTAGAATCGGATTCAGGAATTTAGAACAGAATTGGTAATTAATCGTCCTATCACTAATACTAATCCTTAGTAGCCTCTTCAGATTTTTTACTTTTAAATTAGTTTTAGAACCAAGTTGAATTTTATGAGCTATCAAATGAAAGTTTACAATGCAAACTATTTTTCGACAAACCAATTATTAAAATCCACTTTTCATTTATTTCAAAATCACCTTTTGAACCTTCATATAAATTCTCTACATCTTTTAACTTTGCGATAGCCATGAAATGTTAACTGGTTTTGTTTTTTTGTTTTTTTCATTTTTCTTCCCTTTTTCTTTTTTTTTTCTTTAGGTATCACTTTCTTGTCCGGTGGTCAATCTGAAGAAGATGCAACCATCAACCTCAACGCCATTAATAACTGCCCACTTCTGAAGCCTTGGGCTCTCACCTTCTCCTATGGACGTGCCCTTCAAGCCAGTGTATTGAAGGCATGGCAAGGCAAGAATGAAAACATTAAGGCTGCTCAGGAACAACTCATGGTTAGAGCCAAGGTGAGTTGAGCCATGTTTTTTTTTTTTTATTTAATACTTTCATTGTACATTGCATATAGAAAAATAACAACACAATTTTTTTATGCTTGTATTCACCCTAAACCAGGTATATGCCACTTGGATGTAATAGGTTACTATTTAAGACCATGTCTACAGGGCACCATGTAGGGAGTTGAGCAGCGAGATATCTATTTATATTACATCTAAATTTCTGCATGTTAGTACAGAAATGGAAGCAGAGATTTAAAATAAGTAAGTTCTGAACTACACAACTGGCTATATCACTTCAAAGTCTACTATGTCACCCCATTAAATTCAACCAATGAGATATCTACTATCAGATGTGGAGACCAGTGAAAGTCCCCCCCCCCCCCCGGTCCTCCTGGCAATACCAGTTGATACTGGCAGTATATTCTCAACTGGAGATTAAGATATTATACTGCTTAGCAGAAAGTTCTTTTTCTTTTTGTATTGTTTTTTTTTTTTTCTTGCTAGTAAATTATCACTTATCAAGGATAAAAGCTACTTTAGGATGAGAATTAATGAAATTGAGATTATCTGTTGAATGATAAAGAGTATTATGATAGGAATAAAACTGATATATAGAATGAACAAAATTTGATTATTTATAGGGATGGTTTATAAAAAGTATTTGACATTAGTCTACAGGGAAACAATCAGCACTTGTCCAGAACTTCTCAACCGTATGAAAAAAAATAAATAAATAAAGGGAAATTATATGTGTACCTATGATGGAAATAAAATATTGTATTTCAAAAACTGTATTTTGATCAAGCAAGTAGTTTTATTTTTATATATAAAAATATTTTTAAGCAAATTTGAGTTTTTCCAATGTCCTGATGTTAAGAATTGTTTTCAAGTTTGAATTATTTGGAATTCTCTTCCTTGTTCCTTCAGACTTTTCGAGAAGGCATTGCAAGATTGTCGCTCTTTGCTTAGCTGCAAAGTTTGATTTTTTAATTTAAAAATAAAACTACTTGATCAATTTACATGATTTTTGGATATTTCTTTCCATCAAAGGTATCTGTATCATACAGATTTTTTTTTGCTTTTCATGAGGCAGTTACTAAGCAGTCCATGTTCTACAGGGTGGTCAAAAAGTCAGGTAACATGTTAAAGGTAGAAAAAACAATATGATCCATTATAATCTCTATTCGTTTAATATTATTTCTTGGATGAAATTTTTCCACAACGATGGATTGGTCGCCGTGGCCCAGTTGAATGGCCAGCCAGATCTCCGGATCTTACCCCTCCTGATTTCTGGCTTTGGGGCTATGTAAAGGATAGCGTTTATGGTAAGAAGCCTGATACAATAGCGTCTTTAAAGTTATTTATTGAAGAGGAGATTGCGCGGATATCAGCTGACATGATTACACGTGTTACACAATCAGTGGTTAATCGCTTCCAGCGATTGATAGAGAGAAATGAATGACAATTAACAAAATAAACATTTCATGTTTGTTTCATTTTATATTTCAATGTATGGTACTTAAATATACGTGTATTGCTAATATCGTTTTTCTTTAAAATGTTACCTAACTTTTTGACCACCCTGTAGTTGCCCATCAAACATGATTTTTATAGTTTGCACCTGTATATAAAATCATAGCTTTAACTGACTGCAGAAAAAATTCAATAATTTATGCATTGTAGGGGTTAAAGTTTGTTGAACAACAATTTTATTTTTATTTAATATTATTCTTGGTGCTTGTTCAGAATTCTCCCATATTAAAAAAACAAAAATACAAAAAAAATCTTTATGATCTATATACCTGTAAAGGATCAAAAAGATCATATTCCAAAAATCCTGTAAATTGATCAAGAAGTTTTATTTTTATATAGAAAATCGTTTTTAAGCGATTTTAAGTGATTAATAGGAAATTGTAGGCATTACAAGGCTGATCTTGCAAGTTTGAATTATTGTGGGATTATCTGTCCTTGTTTCTTGAAGATGTTAATACTGTACACCCTTTTTGCTTACTCATAAAATTTGATTTTCATAGTTTAAAATAAAATTACTTTAATGTGACTTTGGGACTATAACATTTTTGTTCCATCACGGTTTTGTACACATGATTTTTTTTATTTTTATTGTTTTAATATTGGGTTAATTTTGAACAATCACATAATTGTTTATGAACAAAATGTTTTGTTTTATTAAGGTTGCTGAATTCTTATGGATCCATTTTCTTTTCTTCTCTAGGCAAATGGTTCAGCTTCTGTGGGCAAATACGGTGGTGCTGGTGGTTCAGCTGCTGCATCGGAATCCCTCTACGTTAAGGACCACGCTTATTAAACAGCATTTTTTTTTCTCTTTATTATGGAACCGAGTCCAATAGTTGAATTCTTATCATCCAGTATTTATAAAAGAAAATAAACCCTACTCTAATTTATGATAAAGTTTCAGAATTGTCCTTTAACCAAAACCAAATGATTGTATATTATGAACTGGGTTCTCCTCGAAGGCGATTATCATTACTGTCTACATGCGTTTGATGGTTACCGGCCAACCTCTGGTCAAAAGTCTTATTGTTCTTTTTACAGAAGGTGTAGCTGAATTGAGCGAGATTTCTCGTACCAATCTTGTTTAGGCTTCCTAAACTCTCTTTCTATTATTGCTTTGTGATCAAGGTGGACATTTACTCCTAACTAGCTGTGAGGACGCTACACAACTCGGCTCAGACAAATAAATACTCTGAAAACTAGTGTACGTGTTTGTGTTTTGTTTCTTCTCCTTCCCCCCTGCAATTTGTTTAATTTTTTTCTATTAATATTGTGATACTATAGGCGCTACAAGCCAAGGAACCTGGGAAGTATTAGGAAATGCTTCATAAAGGAAAAGTTAGAAGTGTGAAAGACAACCATGACCTACGAAAATGATAGGAAATGAATTACTAAGCTGCATAAAAGTAGTTGAATGAATAGTCAGCTTGGAGTGGCTGATAGGGCGCAAGTGCAGAAGTAGTCAGTTTTTATTAATCAGAGGTGATGGTGACTAAAAGAAGACTGGACATAGGATTTCCAATCTTAAGAAAACACCAAACTGCAAACTCTGCAGCCAACAAATAACAATCAAACATTTATTGATAGTGTAGAAGGCACAAACACATTCGGAAAAAATATTTTGGAAAAGCAAGAATTGGAGAAGTGTTCCAAGAAGTGGAGCCTCAATAAATTGTTACATACAGTAGAACTCTGGGATACAGTGGCCCTCGGATACGTTTTTTTCAGGTTATGATGTGGAGTATGATGTTTTTCCGGACCCTAGTTACGGTATTTGCCCCACCTTACAGTGTTATTTATGTTATTTAATTATATACATGTGTATTATATACTGTACTGTATTTTGTTACTAATTTTAATGCCGTATCTCGGGGTTCTACTGTACTTAAAAGAAACTTATTCAAATTTATTCAAGCACCTGTAAACTAGACAAATAGCATGTTACTTTAGAAAAACAAACTTTTTGGGAAATTTAAAGCATTTTGCTTTTGAAGACAAACTTTTCAAGAAATTTAAAACATTTTTCCAAGAAATTGTCAATTTTTCTATATCAACAAACCTTGGCATTAGATGACCCATAGTGGCTGAAATGCCGTTAAACAAACATGTTCACTCACTCTGTTCAATCCTTAGAAGTTTTGAGTTAGTTTGGCACAGTTTGAGTTTGTGGATTGGGCAGAGCTTTAGCAGGTAAGATGAACTAATCAACAGATGACTCAACAGACGGTTATGAACAAATGAAATTTGGGAGTTCTTATCACACTCACTCAGAGCAAAACTGATTTACAAAGAAAACGAAAGCCCACTTGAACATAGTGGTCAGCAGTTGTTGAGAGACATGTATGGCTTTACAATATCATATCACTAATTTTGTGCAAAATTATATTAAAATATACCTTTGTTGATCTTGGATAGTTCTTAGATGTAGTAAAAAAAAAAAAAAAAAAAAAAAAAAAAAAAATTTGATGAACATGTTTCGTGATGGATTCATTCTATCAACCAATTACAAAAAGGTATTTATTTACTTTCTCTTCAGGAATGTGCATTTGATGAAAATGCCTCTGTGGAATGACATGTGTTTGAACTTGGCACACCCAGGTTTTCAGTCCATGTCATTAAACACTTAGCCAATGTCAACCCAAAAAGGAAAGTTTAATAATTCAGAATTAAATTTAAGGGACGGTGAGCTGTTGGTGAGGAGCACATGGTGTCACAAGAGGAAGATTAAATTAAGAGTGAACCTGTACATACAAACATAAACTTAACTTCATAAAAACTTTTTTTTTTTTTCTACAAGGGGGTCACCACTTATCAAGGCCCGGAAGCCAGGGATAAGGGTTATTGCATGTACAGTACGTTGGTGTTAAGATTTGATAAAGTGTCTTACTTAAGGGGCGGGGGGGGGGGGGCGGTTCATCAGGAATTTCTTTATGTTGGACTTGAAGACATCCAGGTTGTAGTCAGGAGGGAAACAGGCAGACGGAACAGAGTTCCACAGGCATGCACTTCTAAGAAAGAAGCTTTGTTCATGAAATCTACGTTTTCGTTTTGGCACAGATAAAGAGTGGGGAAAATTTTTGACAGTGGTTTCAGCTAGACGGGTGTTTTTCGTGAAAGATCGGCGGGGGGGGGCAGGGATGGGAGCTCAGACGAGCACTTGCCATGGAAGTAACGATAAAACAAAGAAAGGCTCGCAACGTCTCTCCTGTGGGATAGTGTTTTTAGCAGCTCCTGCCCAGATGTGGCAACAGTACTCCATCCTTGGACGTACTTGGCTTTTATATAGATAGAGAATTGCATCAGCAGTGAGATATCTTTTGGACCGTAGAAGGATCCTACCATTTTTCCAGTGACCTTGGCAATAGACTTGATGTACGTATTCAATTTCAGGTCAGGAGTAAAGGTCAAGGCCAGAAACTTGTCAAAACATGGAGCTTCGCCTAGTCGAGAGCCATCCATTTCAATTGATGCCAGATGGGGATCAGAGCGTTGATGATGTAAAAATAGGAGCTTGGTTTTGGATGAATTAAAAGTAACCAGCCACCTCTTCACCCACTGTACCACACGCTCGAGATCAGAGGAGAGAGAATCAGAGAGAACTTTGTCATTTACAGCCTTTGATGTGTTGCCATAGATAGTCGTGTCATCAGCATAGATGTCAATGAATGATTTAAGTATGTGTTTTGGGAGATAATTAATGTAGATCAGGAAGAGAGTTGGGCCCAGTATGGACCACTGAGGGACTCCAGCATTAATACTGCAGGCCTCTGATTTCTGCCCATCAACTACTACTCTTATGAGCCTATCAGAGAGAAATGATTTAATGATTGAGAAAACATTTCCAGTTATACCGTAGCTGGAAGTCTTGTGAAGTAGGCCCTTATGCCATACTTTATTGAAGGCTTTTGATATGTCAAGAGCAATTGCCCTTGAGAGGAAGCCTTTGTCAAGAGATTCACTAATTCTATGAAATATAACCATTTGCACATCTGCTGTAGATCTTGCAGAACGGAAACCATATTGCATATCACTAAGGTTATTTCTACTAAGGTGGTTAACTGCTTCTCTATTTAATATGGATTCCAGCAACTTACTCATAACACACAGGAGACTTATTGTTCTGTATTGAGAGGGAGATGACGTATCACCTGAATTCTTAAATACAGAGCATACTGAAGAGGTTTTCCAGGGAAAGCACTTCTCTTAAAGGCAACACTTAAACAGTTTTGTAAGTATGAGGGCAAGTTCATTTTTCAGCACTATAATTGGAATGCCATCAGGGCCAGTTGCTTTACTGGAATCAAGGTTCTTGATTAGTTTAGCGACCTCACACAGATATTTGTATGTTGCATAGCGTGTTGTCTGTTATAGGAGAAAATACGGAAAGTTGATGGCCTTCGTCGCATAGGGTAGAATTAGCTGCAAAGTTCTTGGCAAATAGTTTGGCCTTGTTTGATGCTGACGAAATGACCTCAGGTCCATTTATGATGGTTGGGATAGAACGCACACTTCTATTCAGGATCCTGTTTGCTATTTGCCAAAACTGGTGGGAACCAAGCCGCTGCTCAGCTACTTTGGATTTAACAGACTGAGCATATAGCTCTCTTACATTTTTTATTACTCTTTTACAGTGGTTGCTGGCAGTCCTGAAAGCAGCTTTAGTCTCAGTGCATCTATTACGTTGGTAGCTATGGAAAAGGTGATTTCTGTGCGTAATGGCAGCAGCACATGCTGGGAAGAACCATGGCTGACTGTTAGGTTTTTGTTGGAGTTTTTTGGATGGTATGAATCGGTCTATGCCTACAATTAACCATTTGGTCAGGTCTGATACTATAGAGGACACATCCTTTTTAAACATGGAATGCAGAGGTAGATCAGATATGAATGTATGGAAGCTATCCCAGTCAGCCATAGAGTATCGATATACAGTACGGTGGAGAGGTACATCTGAAAACTTATTGCATTTCGTTTTTATCTTAACTGATACAACCGAGTGGTCGGAAGATCTCAGAGGGGAAAAAACGGAACATGAACATAGCTTAGGGGAAGTTGTGAGAAAAAGGTCTAGAAGGCTAGTGTATTGACCGGAAATATCGAGCACACGTGTGGGTTCGTGAACAAACTGGGTGAAGTCATAGGCAACGGCAAAATCATGACAGAACCTCCCCTCATCATCTGTCTTGTTAGAGTGGGTCAGCCATTCCCTATTGTGGTCATTGAAGTCACCACAAATGTGGATGTTAGCCAAAGGATGAGCAGACAGGATGTGGTCAATTTTCTCAGATATGCTCTTAAAGAGTAACTCCGCTGTTGTCATTGTAATTTGATTATTTTGACTTAATTTTGTCTAAGATATTATTTCAGTCAGCCATTAAATACAAAATTATCTAGAATACCCCCGTCCCGAGAAAAAAAAAATTAGGATTACTACTTAACTTTTTCTTTATAAATATAAACGAAATCGTGCTTCCCACCGCGACCCCTTCCTACCCAGTCTGCCATAAGGACAGAAACTTGAAAGTAAGTCAATGAACGAAAAGCCTTCAAACGCGCTAGAGGTGTCTTTTGGATAAGAAATAAGTTTAATGAATATGCCAACATGCGATAACTCTGCAGCGGTATTTTAAAAATTTATTTTGGTGCTAAATATCCTTGTTCTGGAGGTGTCTTTTGGATGAGAAAATAGTTTAATACCTTAAACCGAAATTTGAGTAATGTATTTTATTTTCATTTCATTCGTAAACATGGGGGGGGGGATTTATTCTCAAATGTCTTAAACTTCATAAAACTACGCTTTGCTCGATAACATGCAAAGAACCTGAAAAATACCTGCAAAAATAGCATTAAACAATTATTTTTTTTAGATTTTTAGAGCGGGGATCACTTTCTGACGTCAATTTAATGTAAAATAAACAATCGTCTCTTGGCCAATTAGTGATCAATGAAGACTAACGTTTAATGTATTTTTTTCTGTAAAAATAGATTAGAAAGTAATAAATTAAAACAGGGTAATAAATACAAATGTGTGGGACCTTTTTGACGTTATGAAAACGCTTAATATTTAAGATTTTTTGCTATGTGTGTGTAGCGAGTAGGCATAGATGTACTGTATAACTATTATGGCAAGGAGGTTGTTAATCCAAGGGGAATAACTAGTATCGACTAAGCAAAAATAAGCATTTTACAAGAGGCAGTTCGGGATACTAAAATAATCACTTGGACAATGAAACAATTTAAAGTATACCCCCCCCCCCCCAAAAAAAATCCAACAACAATAAAACAGACCTCATCATGAATGAAATGAGTCCCGGAAAGCACTACGTGATCGTCTCCTCAAGTGCTGAATGCTTATTTTTGCTTAGTCAATGCTAGTTATCTTGCCTGGATTAATAACCTTGTTTTCATGTGTAACCAATATCTAACCCTAAATCAACCTCAGAAGGAAGCAAAGTAGGCAAAAGTGAAGATTAATTTTTTTTTTTGCTAAAATATAGAAATAAAAAACAAACCAAAATAAAATGAATAAATAAATAAACCAATAACCCCCCCCCCAAAAAAAAAACAATAACAAACAAAAAACAAAAAACGGTGGACCTGTACAATACACAACCGCCTTGTCTTTATTTATTTGCAGATTATTATTGATTGGACAACAATCTACCAAATAAAAAAAAAATATATATTCAATATTTAAATGTTTGTAGGAGTGTTCAGTTTCTAGTACAATATTCTAGTAAATTGATGCCCCATATTGGAATCATCAATCTAAACGTAATGATATTAAGACTTTTATTATCTTATGCATTCTGTATTATTTTCACTGATTTGTTTTCCTGTGTGCACAACGAATTTTTGTACAACCAATGAAAACAATAACGGAATACATTGGATAATTAAAGGTCATGAAAACTACTTGTCGACAACAATTTTAAATGTGATACTCCTTCAAAACAGACACAAATACCTATCAAAATTCACTTTTTAAAGGTAAGTCTTCAGTTGATACTCTAGCGCATTTTGACCATTAATTATTGCCTTGATTGATAAATAAAAAATCCTTTATATAAGAGGGGACTGCGTGTTCTTGTCGAGTGGTTTCAATATGGGGATCGATTTACTTGAATATTGTAAGGGGTGCTCAGTTTCTAATACAAATATTTAAATATAGAATTTTTCGCTTTATAATGGTAGATTAGTTTCTAATTGATAATAATCTGCTGAAAAAAAAACGGGAAAAAGACAAAAAGAAAAAATATATGGTGTGTGCATGTTTTCTTCGAGTGGTTTCAATATGGGCAATCGATTTACTAGAACGTTGTATAATATTAGAAACTTAGCATCTCGGACAAATATTTAAATATTGAAATATTTTTACATATTAATTAAAAAGATTTTTTTTTTTTTAGTGTCCAATCGATAATAATAGGCTGAAAAAATACAAGGAATATGTGCATTGTACAAGTCCATAAAGAAAACCTCAACAAACAAAAAAGAAACAAACAAAACACAAACAATTGGTGTCTCCATTTCTTTTTACGCAATTTTTTTTTCCTAGTTAAAATACTTTTAAAAGTAGAATTTGAATCATCTTCAGGATTAAATCTTTTAGTCAACGAGAGTTATTTCCCTTATGTTTGTATCTCCACAAGAGCGTAAAGCTAAAGATAAATACCGATTTGAAAATTTATTTGTTCACTGTATATGGCTTAAAAATGTTATAAGCTTTACAGAGCATATGTTTAGTGAAAAGTAAACGCACCTTAAAATTTTAGAAAATTAATGATCTGAAATTTCAAGCATTTTGTCAGCGTTTGAAAACAAATATTTACGTAAACCTTCAAATGAATTTCAAGGGAAATAATTAAGAAAAGAAAAGTTAGAGTTACTTCCCTTCTCAACATCACGTTTACTCACGTTCACCTCAAACAAGGCATATCGCCACGAACGTAAGGGGTTACTATCTGGAACCATGCCTAAGAAAGATTAACAAGATGTTGTTTTACTTTACATTTAAACTCCTGCATATCAGTACAGTCAAGGACTCAGGTAACAGGAAGGGAATTTCAAAAGTTTAGCCGTTCGAAGGAAAAAAACAGAGTAGAAAACTTTCTGGCATTTAGGGACCTCAACAGTGAAGGGGTGAGATCTTGTTGCTAAGCTGGTTTGTCAGAGATATGTACATCGAGGGAGACCAAGTGCAACAAGTTCATCAGAACATATTCCATTAAAATACTTGTAAAACAGGGACAGAGATGCAACATTGCAGCGATGGGACAGGGGTTGGGGCTTAGTTGACAAAGTGGGACCTATTGGATTGGAGACTTTTTTGGACCCTATCCAAGAGGGAGAGACTAGTGATAGATGAACCATTCCAGATGCAGCAACAATACTCCATGAATGTGCGAATGATGGCCTTGTAGAGGTACAGGATACTCTCAGATGCGAGTAGTCTTCTAGCTCGATAGAAGAAACCCACCTTTTTTGCAGCAGCCTTTGCAATGTCCTCAGTGTATTTGTTCCTGTTCACATTTCCTGTGAATGTTAAGCTGAGGAGTTTGAAAGAAGAATTTTCAGATAGGGTGTTATTTATCATGGATATCGGTGATTAGAGAGGAGTCTTGTAATTGTTGATGGAGAACAGCTTAGTCTTACTAGCATCAAATGTTATCCATTTATGGCTCCATTCCACTATGGTCTGGTGATCATTTTCTAGTGATTCTGCCATTGTCTTAGATTTGTGCACATCCATTCTTCCCTCATACATGCTATAGTGTTGCATCATCAGCAAATCTACCCATCTTGGACACAATATTATCGAGAAGGTCGCTAATGAATATCAAGAATAATAGTGGTCACTCCCGCTATGCTGTTTGGATATACGTTCATCAATGACCATCTGGATGGTCCTATTGTCTAAGAAAGATACTGTACAATTTAATTTTCATTAGCAATCCTTCGTGCCAGACTTTGTCAAAGGTCTTGGATATATAATATGTAATATACATGTAAAATATAAAAATCTTTATTCTTTAATCGTTACATATAAAATTATTTGCAAACTTGTTTACTAGATAGTAATTGTCTGTATTTTTGAGATGAGGTGTTTTCATTGATTGAGATTGTCGGACTGACTTCCTCATCTTGGTTGTAATCGTCACAACGTTTCGGCCGTTTTGCCCTCCGGCCTTCATCAGGTGTTTTGTATCGAACTAGGGAACCGTTTGTTAGGAGTCTCGAACCCAACCCTTTATTATTATTATGGGGGAACCGTGTTCGGACTCCAGCTAGGCTCTGGGACATAGTTGCTGATTCTCTGTTTTGAATGTTAGTTTTTACTGCCTTCGTTCAGGATTGAACTCAGCACCTTTATGGCCGAGTGGTCCTAGACGTTGTATCAAAGTTTACAGTTACCCAAAGGTGCTGAGTTCAATCCTGAACGAAGGCAGTAAAAAGTAACATTCAAAACAGAGAATCAGCAACTATGTCCCAGTGTTCAAATTGCATTCAGCTCTACGCTGGGTTTGCTCAGTAGGTTGTTATATGTGAGCTGTTTCTTTAAGTTTTCTCACTTTCCAGTGGGTCTCTCTGTTTATTATTTTTACTTCATCCCATAGGGGGCGATGGTCCCCCTCTCCATCCAGACATGGTTGGCTATACCCGATTTTTCCACCTCTCCTTTAATTACCGCTTTTCGGTGTTCTTCCACCCTTACTTTGAGGGGGCGGCATGTTTCACCCTTGTAAACCTTTCTGCAACTGCATGGGATGGAGTATATGCAGTTTTTGGTCATGTTCTCCATGCGGGGCTTCACTCGTACCAGGTGTCGTCTGAGTGTTGACTCGCTCTTGAATATCGTCCTGATGTTGTAGGGGGCACATATTCTCTGAATGTTTTCGGAGATGCCTCGTATGTATGGTAGACAGACCGTTGGTGGTTTTTGGGTTTCATTCTCCTCTCTTATACTATTAACATGTCTGGTGGATAGTATGCTATCGGGGTAGTTGTTACGAGGGAGGGTATTCTTCAACCTGACCATTTCTTGGTGGTATGTAATGGTGTCGCTACATATTGTCTCTGCTCGATGTTGTAGGCAGCGTGCAATTCCATGTTTGATACTGTATGGGTGATTAGAGTTGAAGTTAAGGTATTGTCTGGTGAAGGTAGGCTTACGATATACGGATGTCTTAAACCCATGCTCTGTGCATGATATGAGTAGAGTATATCAAGGAAGGCCAGTTGATTTTCTTTCTCCATTGTGAACTGTATCGATGGTCTTATTGAGTTCACATGGTCTAGGAGAGCCTGGATGTCTTCCTGATGGGGCCAAAGTATGATCGTGTCATCAACGTATCTTAGCCACATGGTTGGCTTTAAAGGAGCTGAACCTAAGGCCATGTCTTCAAAGTATTCCATGTATATGTTCGCCATCACTGGTGATAATGACGAGCCCATAGCTAGCCCCTTCTCTTATCGATATAGGTCAGTACCCATTCTGAAGTAGGTTGTTTCTATGCATTAAGTTTGGCAATGGTACACATGTGCGCTCTTCTATGGAGAGGTCCGCAGTAGTTTGTCTTGAATTACTGCTAGTGCCTCACTAGTTGGGACTTTAGTGAACAGGCTAACCACATCTAGGCTTACAATTTGGTTTGTACTGATGGGTGCTCCCTTGATCAGTTCCGTGAAGTGGGCAGAATTCTTTACATGTGTTGCTGACTTGCCTGCTAATGGGTTTATTATATCCACAAGGTACCTGCTCAGTGGGTGGCATGCTGAGCCTCGGCAGCTCACTATGGGTCTGAGTGAAATACCGTCTTTGTGTATCTTGGGGAGACCGTACATATGTGGTAGCTTACTGTAATGCTGGACCAGCTGTCTATATCTCATCGGAGCGATGTGTTCCTTGTTTTTGGTAAGGATTTGTAACAGCTTTCTTTCGGTTTTCAAAGTTGGGTCCTTCTTTATTTTACCATAGCTACCATCTGCGATTAAGCCTGCCATTTTTTCAGAGTACTCCGACATGTCTATCACCACAGTAGCATTGCCTTTGTCTGCTGGCAGAATTATTATACTGCTGTCACTCTATAGGGTTCTTATAGTCAGCCTATCTTCCCGAGAGATGTTTGATTTAGGAGGCTTGGCTTTCTCGAGTACTTGTCTCATTTTTCATCTTATTTCATCACCTTGGGTTGATGGGATTCTCAAGGCTATATCTTCCATGTGTGTTATGATATCTAAGAGTGGAACGCGTTTGGTTGTTGTTGCGAAGTTGAGACCTTTATTTAGTACTGCTTCCTCTGAGTGACTTAGTTGGCGGCTGTTGAGGTTGATGACCGCTTTCACAGGTGAGCGGTGTTTAGATGTTACATTCCTCTTGTCTTTGAGCTTTGTGAGCTTCTTGATTTGGCGTCAAGTCCAAAGTAGCTGAGCAGCGGCTTGGTTCCCACCAGTTTTAGTAAATAGCAAACAGAATCCTGAACAGAAGCATGAGTTCTATCCCAACTCTCATAAATGGACCTGAGGTAATCTCGTCAGCATCAGACAAAGTCAAACTCTTTGCCAAGAACTTTGCAGCTAATTCTAACCTTTGTGACCAAGGCTGCCAACCTCCAATATTTCCTCCTGTATCAGAAAACATGCTATGTGATATATAAATATCTGTACATGATGTTACCAAGCTAATCAAGAACCTTGATTCCAGTAAAGCAACTGGCCCTGACGGTATTCCAATTATAGTACTCAAAAGACTTCAACCAGAACTTGTGCCCATCCTTAAAAACTGTTTAAACGTCCTGCCTTGATAGAGTTCAAAATAGACTTCGTGGCCTTGTGGGGGATGTCTTTTTCTCTTCCCTGCAACCGCTTTCTCACAGAAGAGATGTTGCGAGTTTGTCTCTGCTTTATCGTTATTTTCATGGCAGCTGCTCGGCTGAGCTCCATTCTATGGTCCCCCTTCGCCAAACTTTCACAAGAAACACCCGTCTAGCAGAAAACACTATCACTAGTTTCCCCCACTCTTTATCTGTGCCTAAACCTAAGCGTAGATTCCATGAGCAAAGCTTCTTTCTTAGAACTGCACGCCTATGGAATTGTCTTCCGTTTTTCTGCTTTCCAGCTGACTACAATATGGTTGTCTTCAAGTCTAACGTAAACAAGTTTTTGATGAGCCGTTCCATATAAGTTGTGCCAGTTGACACGGTTAAGATTCGGATTAAAAATTGTTATAAAAATAAATACAATTTAGGCGCGCAGTATGATTATGATTATGTTGGCGCGTGAAAAATAAAAAATAACTCCCACGCAAATTCTGGCGTGGCCTTATATATTAAATCGACTCAAAACGAGCGGACGTAGTACAGAGCACCTCACCTGATGTTTCCGTCCAATGGGATTTCTCCAAGGACATTTTTCTAAACTTTTCTTCTTAAGCTCGCTGAGAGCTGGTCCAAATAGTATTTAAGCACACACAAACATCAAATCTCTCTCTCAACTGCATTTTCATTCGGATGTTCTACACGTGTTACTATCACTCATATAGCCATACCCGTGAAGGACACATCGGCGGCGATAGTAGCTGGAACAATGCTAAAAGACTGGATAGCGATTTTTGGAGTACCGTCAGTACTCACAATGGACAGAGGTTCGCAATTTCAATTGAAACTCTTCGCAGAGTTCAACCAATTGTTGGGAACAACCCACGTAAAGACAACGGCTTATCACCCTTGTTCGAACTGCCTCGTCAAAGCTTTAACAGACAGCTAAAAACTTCTTTGGCTATGAGTCTTAACAACGCAGACTGGTCAGATAATTTACCATTAATCCTATTAATGATCCGAAACACGATAAAAGATGATTTACAAAGCACGCCAGCGGAGGTAGTTTTTGGGTCAGCAGTCACACTACCTGGACAATATTTTAACGCATACACAGACATTTCACCTACAGCTACATTTGTGACGGAATTAAAGAGCAAAATGTCTTCTCTCAAATTTACATATGATTATGATTATGTTGGCACGTGAAAAATAAAAAATAACTCCCACGCAAATTCCGGCGTGGCCTTATATATTAAATCAACTCAAAACGAGTGGACGTAGTACAGAGCACCCCACGTGATGTTTCCGTCCAATGGGATTTCTCCAAGGACATTTTTCTAAACTTTTCTTCTTAAGCTCGCTGTAGCCGGTCCAAATAGTATTTAAGCACACACAAACATCAAACCTCTCTCAACTGCATTTTCATTCCGACGTTCCACGCGTGTTACTATCACTTTTCCATTTTTACCACTCCGCGCGCTTCATACAATTTCACAGGCGATCATTACCTATTGCCTCTCTTAACATGTTTTAACATATGAACAGTTCAACAAAAAAAGATATTCTCCTTTTTTTATACAAACACTTAAAAAGGACTTCTGAACTCATTATAAAGAGAATTATATTTTATTTGTTAATGGTTGGTTTCTGTGAATAAACCTCCGTTTGTTTTGCATGTAAGTCTTCTCTTTTTATTTTTATTTATTTGTGGAGGAAGTTAGTTCCTAAAAAGGGCCTGACGACCCCCACAAAACTTAGGAAACGGAGAGCATATTTCATCCAATTACAGTTGAGTGAATTCATTTTTGTTTGTGTTTCACTAGTGTTTCTTAACATTACAAACAATTGTTTTTTGTTTCTACATTTTGTTTAATTTGTTTTCTTCAAAATCTAAAAAAAAAATCTTGTTTTTGTGAAAGCACTAGAACACCATCTAATTTATAGGCGCTTTTGCTTTGCGAGAGAATAATTGTGTATTTCTTAAATTTCTCTTGTTTTTCGATGTTCTAAATTTTTATCTCGATTCTTCTTGTTATATAATGATATTTGTTAATTAAACCGATAAAAAATCTGTTATATTCCTAAATACTTAGGAAATAAAGACAAACGTGAGTTACACCGAGTGGTATGTGTAATGGGGTTTGTTTATAATACAGAAACGTAAGGCTGCTCGCCTAAGGTAAATAGAAGTACATAGTAACAAGTATGGGGAAGAAAGTCTGATAATCAACACGTAAGACTATCCGTCTTACTGCGACTGCTTGTCTGCCGCTGTCTGCCGCTGTCTGCCAAACAGTCCAATATATATATACAGTTTGTAACCGGTGTATAGCCAGTTATGTTCCTTCACAACACCTCCCCCTGAAGCTGAAATCTTCCTGATTTTAGCTTAAATACCTCTTCCTTTTAGGGTCAGGGCTTAATCTCCTGGTAACTTTTCTCTTTCTTGCGCTTTTCCTTCTGGTCAGCGTTACCCGGGGTAAAGGTTTCTGTCCAGCCCGTATGGTCGGTTCAGGCGAAATATTCATTGTTTGCGGTACACACGCTGGTTTTGGTATATCAAAAATATCGCACAATGTTTCCATTGGTGTCTCTTCCACATTTGGAGACAGTCTGGGACGTATTTGATTTCTGTGTCTTTTGCAGACAAAACTTAATCCTTGGATGGTATAGACCATGCTCCCAATCCTTTTTTTGATAATACCTTCAACCCACTGATTTCGTCCATTTTGAAAATTTTTGAAATATACATTTTCACCTGGGGAGAAGCACTTGGTATTAAGGTTTTCTTTTTTGAAAACTTTCTTTTTCTCTGGTAGCAGCCTATCGAAGACAGATCTTATCTTTCTTGCAAACATTAGCTCAGCCGGGGAAGAATTGACATTATTATTAGGATTTGGTGTCACCCTGTAAATTGCTAAAAATGTTTGAATACATTGTTCGTCTGTGTCCGTAGTAAGATTTTTCTTAAGTGCCCTTTTAAACGTATCTACAAATTTTTCGGCCAACCCATTCGATCGTGGATGGTACACAGGTGTTGTCATATGTAGAATATTTAGTGAGTCACAGAATTCTTTGAATTCATGAGCAGTAAATGCTGTTCCATTATCGCTCACTAAGGTTTTTGGCACTCCAAAACGGCTAAAAATTTCATTAAGCGCACTCACAGTGTTTTTTGCTGTTGGATGTCTAAACTTAAATATTTCTGGCCATTTTGAAAAAGAATCTACAATAATCAAGTAAAAATAACCATTTATAGGTCCCGCATAATCAATATGCAGACGTGACCAGGGTAGGTCCGTCTTTGGCCATGGCGTCGTTTTTACTGGAGGATCTCGAGCTGCTAATTGACATCCTCTGCATGTCTTGACACATTTTTCAACTTCCTTGTCCATACCAGGCCAGTACACATATCCTCTCATAAGGGATTTCATTCTCGAAATGCCCGGATGACCTGTATGAAATTCCTTCAGAATTTTCCTCTGTAACGTTAGTGGAATTACGATCCTCTCACCATACATGAGCACATCTTCACAGATGGAAAAAGGCGTTGTTTGATCTACCTTTTTATTTTTTTTTATCCATCCCAATTGATTTTTCATTTTCTTAATGAAAATGTCATTTTTACTGCCTCTTTTTTTATTTTTTCGAAAGTTACCGGAAGTTCACGTATCATATTACACATTGAACTTGTACATTCACTTTCGTCTTTAAGCGCAGCAATTACCGTTTCTTCGAAACTTTCGCTTCTTTTAGGGATCAACCGTGATAATGCATCTGCGTGTCCTAACTTTTTTGAGGATACATGTTCCATCTTAAACTGATAGTTTAAGAGGGTTACAGCCCATCACTGTAATCGATTCGCAGTATGTGTGGGAATGCCTTTCTTTGATCCAAATATGGTAAGTAGGGGTTTATGGTCGGTTTGCAAAATAAAAGATCGTCCATGGAGAAATCGATTGTACTTTGTAATTCCAAATATTATCGACAGCGCCTCTTTTTCAATTTGGCTGTAATTTTTCTCCGCTGCAACCAACGTTCTTGAAGCATGGGCGATAGCTTTTGTCCTACCATCCTCATACTTGTGAAGTAATACAGCGCCAACACCGTAATCACTGGCGTCCGTTGCTAGTATTAGTTCCTTTTCTGGATTGAAATGTGCCAATGCTAAGTCTGACAGTAGACATCTTTTGATATTTTGGAAAGCAGATTCACATTCCTTATTCCAGTTCCATTTAACACCCTTTTTCAGTAACTCGTTAAGAGGAGCTCTTAAATTATGTATGTTAGGGATGTAAATTGCATAGTATTGAACTAATCCCAAAAACGATTTTAATTTTGTCACTGAATCTGGAGCAGGCATCTTTTCAATTGCTTCAGTCCTTTGTGGATCCGGTCTTCGACCCTCTTTGTCGATTATTTGACCTAGATATTTAATTTTTTTCATAAAAAAATCGCATTTTTCTGGGCTCAATTTAAAACCAAATTCCTGTATTCTTTTGAATACTTCTTTTACATGCTTCTTATGATCTTGCAAATTTTCACTTTTAATTAGGATATCGTCAAGGTAGGCCATTGAAAATTCCAACCCTGCCAGCATCGTGTCCATAATTTGCTGGAAAATAGCAGGAGCAACCTTTAATCCAAAAGGAAGCCTCTTTAGCTTAAAAATGCCCTTATGAGTATTTATGCCTAAGTATTTGGAGCATTCATCGCTGATCTTAATTTGCAAGTAAGCATCTGAGAGGTCTATCTTAGAAAAAATTTTTCCTCCGTTAAGCTTAGAGAACAGATCTTCTGCGGACGGAAGGGGATAATTATGGTCCAATAGACAGTCATTTAAACCCGTTGAAAAATCTCCACAGACCCTTATTCTGTTATTTTTTTTCTTTACATACACGGTTGGACTTGCCCAATCTGTGTGGTTAACTTTTTCAATGACTTCCAGTTGTTGAAGTCTATCCAACTCTTTTTCGATTGCGTCCATCGCTGAAAAAGGCACATTCCTTTTAGGTTTGAATACTGGAGTGGCATTTTTCTTTAATTCAAATTTTGCCTCTGTCTTAATACAGAGTCCTAGTCCTTCGGCAAAAACATTGGGAAATTCAGTTTTCAAATCCTTCAGGAAGTCTTCCCTTTGGTTTGCTTTTTCTGCAGTTAAAACGTTACAAAACGAATTTATGGGTTTCTCCCATAAATTAAACAGGACAATCCAATCTACCCCAAACAGGCATGTATTCTTTCCTGGTACGACGTACACTTTGGATTTATGAGTCTGGTTAGCGAATGTCACTTTGCATTTTAATTCTCCCTTGAACTCTAATCTTTTGCCGCACACACTTCTCGCCGTCTTTCTGGTTTTCGTTAATTCAGGTCGACCTATCCTTTTCCATATATCTTCATTTATAATACTAATATCTGCACCGCTATCCAGAAGCAATGTAACCAGATGTCCATTTATCCGAACATCAACATATTTCCGTCTTTCGCAGCTTTTTTCTTTATTCATGCGAAGCGTATTTACATTATCGGTCCCTTGTCTTTTCTTCTGGGCACAGTATGTTCCCTTGTGACCTCTGAGACCACATTCATAACATATTTTGTTCCTAAACCAGCAGGTCTTATTGTTGTGTCTTAAACTACCACAACATTTACACTTTAGCTTTGGGTCTTTGTATCCTTTAAGGATCCTGTGTTCTTGGAACCTGGACTTTCTTGTGGTCCCTTGCCTTTTTACTTGCTGCACCTTAAAAATATTTTTCTCTTCAATGCGAGTGTTGTCTTTCTTTATGTTAATCAGACGTTGACACTCTTCAGTGACTTTTTGCAATGTTATGTTAGGATCCGCCTCCATAATTGTTAGGATCCGTGAACGTATATCTTTGTCCCTTGGTGCTGTGAGACCTTGTACAAAGATTAAACATTTAAATTGGTCTGCGGAAATTTCATTCAATTTAAATGATTCGCATAAACAGTTCACAGTGCAAGCATATTCTAGATAGTCTTCAGCTTCTGCCTTCTGAATGTTCAAACATTTGTATCTAGAGTGAAATAGGCTATCCCTTTTATCAAATATTTTCGACAAGGTACTAATTGTTTCCTCGAACGAAACCTCCTCCGGTTTTTTTGGTAGAATTAGATTTGCATACTTGGTGTTTTCATCAGTACCCAGTTTTTGTAGTAGCAGGGTAACTTTTTCCTCATCGGTCCAGTCTAAACATCTTTTCGTAAAAATTGTTTCGTATCTTCTGTAGTATGCAGGGAAAGTAACACCAGTATCCGGGGAGTAACGAAATTCCGTTAGTGAATTTGAAATACCCTCGGCAGAAAAATTAGTCTTCTTCCCGGTCGACGTTAGAATTAGCTTTTCTAAATTCTTTTGCTGTGTCGACATTTGTCGTTGTAGTATGTTTGTTTGTTCTTGTTGTGCCTCTAAAGTTTTTTGTGTTCTTTCTTGTTGTTGTTGCAGCTGTTGCTGTAGCTGTTGTTGTTGAATTTGTTGTTGTCGTTGTTGTTGCGCTAAAAATTGTTGAGTCATTTTTGTCTGTTCCTGGATGCTAAGGGCTAGAGCCTTAGTTAACTCTGCTAATTGTTCCATGTTAGCTTCTAGTACAAAAATGTCTTTTCGAATTCTACACAATAATTCCAAAGAAAAATCGTAAATTTACGTATATCGTAAATTAGTAGCAATATGCAGACACAACACGTTTCAACAAAGTTCATCCATAGTAATTCAACAGGCTTTGTAAAATAATTCTTCTTTTTTTTTTTTTTTTTTTTTTCAACAACGTAAGTTCATACACAAAATATTTCTTACTTCCCACGACAAATAGTTCCAATTATTTATATAAAGGCAATAACAAACAATTAATTTTCCAAAAAAAAAAAATATATGGCTGCCGTTCCCACGTGGCATAAAATGGTACAATAGTCGTTGTATTTATATTTTTTCTTTCGAAACTCGTAATCCTTTAGTGTAGTTTCGAATTCAACTTGCGACCATTTTTTTTTTTTTTTTTACTTGTCAAAATAAATATAAATTCCACTTTACCTTGAACATGTTTCTATAATTTCTTGTGAGTTCTTTACGAAGTAAAATCCGTACTTTTCGCTACTTTAGGTAGGAAAAATTTTTAAATTCATTGACGCACGTGGTCAAAAATCCTTGTGTAGTTTGTTTTTTTCGTAAAACAAAAAATCCTTGCATTGTACACAGTCCTTGGTACGGTAATTTATCTCTGTTAAGAGAAAGAACATCCTTTCGTCGCCATTGTTATATTCCTAAATACTTAGGAAATAAAGACAAACGTGAGTTACACCGAGTGGTATGTGTAATGGGGTTTGTTTATAATACAGAAACGTAAGGCTGCTCGCCTAAGGTAAATAGAAGTACATAGTAACAAGTATGGGGAAGAAAGTCTGATAATCAACACGTAAGACTATCCGTCTTACTGCGACTGCTTGTCTGCCGCTGTCTGCCGCTGTCTGCCAAACAGTCCAATATATATATACAGTTTGTAACCGGTGTATAGCCAGTTATGTTCCTTCACAACAAAATCTATTCCTTATTTCATTCTACACACCTTTTTATTGTTTTTTTTTTTTTACAGTATTTACAAATTTTGCCTCTGAAAAAGTTATTGACACTTTTCTGCTTTTAAATTTTAAGATTTTTTATTTTTAAGACATTACATAAAATGAAATTATTGCATCATGGCAGTATGAAGAGAAATGCATATGATAAGAGAGAGAACGACTAAGAGACACATATATACCAAATAGAGAGTGAAAAAATAATTGTTTATGCTCATCTATCTATATATCTATAAAAGTTAAAATTGTCTGTGTGTGTCTGTGTGTGTGTACATTTCCCTACCAAACTACTCTGTCAGTTTTCAGTCTACACACTCGAGATTTGACAGAAGGGGTTTTGAGATTTGGAAAAATCTTTTTAATCGGTTTTCGGTCAGAAATTTGGCTGTCAAGGGGTCAAAGTTCAACAATTTGAAAACTCTACCAAACTCCTCTACTAATTTTGGGTCTGAACACTTGAAATTTTGCATGTAGGTAACTTAGACATGGATCAAACGTTTTAATTTTATTTGAACCTAAAACAATAAATGTTAAGGGATCAAAATTGGGGTCAAATTAAAAAAAAAAATTGACCTCTACGGTCTGTACCAAATTACTCAGCCAATTTTTGGTTTAAACATTTGAAATTTGACACAAAGTGTATTCAGACATAGGGCAAGCTTTTTAATTGGTTTTTGGCCGAAAATTTGGCTGCCAAAGGGTCAAAGTTCAAAAGATTTGACCTTTGCGGTCTCTAGCAAATTATTCAGCCAATTTTGGGTTTAAACATTTGAAATTTTACATAATGGGAATTCAGACATGCAGCAAGCTTTTTAATTATTTTTTTGAGGGGAAAATTTGGCTGCGAAGAGGTCAAAGTTGAAAGAGTTGACCTTTGCAAACTCTTACAAACTCCTCTGCCACTTTTGTGTCTAAATACTTGAAATTTTAGATGTAGGTTACCTGGACACAAGTTAAACTTTTTAATATATATATATGCATATACATATGCATGTAAAGTTAAGAACAGTACATAGGCCCGGAGGAAAGCTGGGCTGAACTGCTAGTATATCATTAAAAGTGAAATTGTGTGTATGTGTGTGTACATTTCCCTACCAAACTACTCTGTCGATTTTCAGTCTACAGATTCGAGATTTGACATAAGGGGCATTGAGATATGATAAAATCGTTTTAATCGGTTTCCGGCCAGAAATTTGGCTGTCAAGGGGTCAACGTTCAACGATTTTACATTTGAAAACTCTACCAAACTCCTCTGCCAACTTTGGGTCTAAACACTTGAAATTTTAGATGTAGGTTACCTGGACATGAGTCAAACTTTTTAATAGATACATACATATACACATAAAGTTATGAACAGTATATAGGGCATGAGCAAAACCAGGCTGAACTGCTAGTAATAAATATACTAAAACTATGGCCGTTTGCCATGTCATTTGAGGACATATTTTAATACTAATATAACAGATGGGAGTTAGAAACTTGGTTTTATTAGTGCTCTAGAAGCCTCTTGGTGTAAATTGGTGATCTTTTAAACTAACGCATTTCAGGTAAAAACATTATTACATACTTATATGTCATGTAGGAACTTGGTTTTAGTAGTGCTCTGGAGGCTTTTAATTTTAGTACTAGCATTAGCACTCTGAGTTTTATTTGTTTTCATCACCCACTTAAAAATATTTTTTATTTTTAAAGAGATGGTTAGAAACTGCTAACGAGGTCTCCTTAATTTAAATTAGTGCTTCCATTAGTGCTGTGGAGGCCTCTTGAGTTTTATATATTTTTAAGAGGATTATAAGCTTGACTTTATTAGTTGTTTGGAGGCCTCCTTACTTTTATTTACTGCTTTCAGACGCGCTTTAAACTTTGACCTCTTGGCAGTTTTTTTTTTTTTTCACTGCTTTAAAAAATTTTTGCTAAGAGGAAGAAAGGTAAAATCTTGGTTGTAGTAGTACTCTCGAGATAGCCTGAATTTCAGTAGTGCTGTGGAGGCCTCCTGAGTTTTATTTATTTTTTTAAGGGCATTAAAAAAATTCTCTTCTAGGTGGGGACTAGAGTCTTCATTTTAGTAATTTTTTGGAGGCCACATTACTTTTATTTAGTGATTTCAGAAGCGCTCTTGAAGCTTTCTGGGCTTTATTTTTTTTCACTGCTCACTTAAAACAATTTTATTTTAATGGGGAGTAAAAACTTGCTTTTAGTATTCCTTTGGAGGTCTCCTCACTTTTATTTCATGTTTTTAGTACCTCTCTGACGTTGAGGCCTTATGAGTGTTATTTTTTTTAGTGCTCACTTAAAAAATAATTTTTCTTGGGGGAGAAATTTGGTTTTAGTAGTGCCTGCGATATTTCATAAATTTAGAGCTTTCAGCAGCGCTGTGGAGGCCTCCAGATATTTATTTTTTCACTGCTTACTTATGAAATTATTTTTTTTATTCATTATATTTTGCTAGAAAATGGTATGTAAACTTGGTTTTAAAACAAATGAGTTTCAGGATAATTAGTGATAAAGAAATAAGTTTTAAAATAAATAAGTTCAGCACACTTTTTTAATACTGCTTTGTTATTATGGCCCCAATCAATAATCTGAAACAAACTCTAGAGCAGTAAATTATTAATACAATTGAAAATTATATATCTATACCATTACTTGCTTAATAATAAATAAATTTGATTTTATAAGTGCAATAAACTGGATATAACATAACATAAATCCAAGGTAATTTTTAGATTCAATTGAAATTAATTTTTTATTTACTTTGTAAAGTTTATAAAAGTACATTTTGAAAACTGTTAAATTTCAAATTGAATCTTGTATCTTAATTTTTAAAGTTTTTATAGATCATTTGTTTAAACAATTTTATGCCTTACAAGAAATGCTTTTCTAACTTGTAAAAAGTTTGGCAAATAATGTTTGTTTTCATTTATTTATTATTTATGTTAATGGGAAAATGTTTGCAAGCATAAAATCGAGATGAGTTACCTCCCTTTGTCAGAATCAGCCAACATGAATTAAAAAACGGACCATGAATTTTAGTAGAATCTTTAAAATGTCTTTCGGTTATTTCCAACAAATTTGTTATTGAATATAAACATTTATATTAAACTAGCAGGGCGTTCGGCGTTGTCCGGTTGTAAAATACGCTTAAATATGATATTTCAATTTATGCAGATTTCGTATTTATTATTATAGAGCCAATACTCTATTAGTTATTATATTTTACACAGTATATAGTAGTGATTTAAAAAATTATAAAATGACTTGGGTGCAATCAGATAGAATCGAAACCAACGCATTTACGTCCAAGGATGGAATACTGTTGCCATATCTGGGCAGGAGCTGCTAAAAACAGCATATCCTGCCTTGACAGAGTACAAAATAGACTTTGTGGCTTAGTGAGGGGTGCCCTTTTCTCTACCCTGCAACCTCTCTCCCACAGAAGAGACGTTGCGAGCCTATCCTTGTTTTATCGTTATTTCCATGGCAGGTGCTCGTCTGAACTCCAATCTCTGGTCCCCCCTCTCCAATCTTTCACGAAAAACACCCGTCTAGCTGAATCCACTGTGAAAAATTTACCCCACTCTATATCTGTGCCTAAATCAAAATGCGGATTCCATGAACAAAGCTTCTTTCCTAGAACTGCATGCCTGTGGAACTCTGTTCCGTCTGCCTGCTTCCCTCCGGACTACAACTTGGATGTCTTCAAGTCCAATGTTAACAAATTCCTAATGAACCGCCCCCTTAAGTAAACACTTCATCAAATCTCCACACTAACGTAATGTACTTGCAATAACCCTTATCCCTGAGTGGCTTCCGGGCCTTGATAAGTGGTGATCACTGTGTAAAAAAAAAAAAAAAAAAAAAAAAAATTTAGCACCCCAGCCTTTGTTATTACGGTTTGAGATACCATTAGACTGACAAAAACTAGTTAAAAACGAACTGGCTTTAATGCATAAACGTATATTTGCGCATGCATATAGGAACACTTTAAGTCGACCTACGCCTGCCACGTTCCAATTTTATTTCAATTTTGACCCTTTAGCAGCTCTTTTTACCAGCTTAAAGCCCCTCCACCTCTTTGGGCTAAGCACTTTGTAAATATATTTTCATTCGACACGTATTTAAGCTATTAAGCGAAGCTCACCATCAATTTGTTCGTAAACAAACTGATGGTTAGAGCACTGTTGCGATGGGCGGGTGTGGATTTAATACACACTTGAAATATTTACAGCACTGATTCGTAGCCTGATTGTGAGAGCTGCCGACTGTCAATGCGATGGTTGTAGGTTCGATCCACGGCTGGGGAAAGGTGTTTGTCTAGCCGCACTGAGGAATTGTGATACAACCACCTCGTGCCGCTCTGTAGGAGATGCAGTTTGAAACGTGGAGACAGACAGAAGATATATTGGGTTTCATAAATTAGATTACAAGCATAAAATCGAGATGAATTATCTCCCTTTGTCTGCATTAAACAACATGAACTAAAACAAGGTTATGAATTTTAGTAGCATCTTAAAAATGTCGTTCAACAATTTAAAGCGAATTTGCATATAAACTTTTATATTTAATGTTTTGCAATACAAAACAAACGTGTAATTTATGATTGAATGAAAATGAATTAATGAGTTTTAAGTACTACTAAAATTTAAAGCATTATTTAATTTATAACTAGCAAGACTCTGTACATATGAATCTAAAATACCTTAGCATATTATATACACAAGAACTCAAGTTTGAACAGTAAATAAAACGTTGTTTGGTAAATCGTTATTTCTTTTTGCATTTCCATACTCCCAAACATGGATATAACTATCACTAAAACATCCGCTGCCTCATAAGCTTCATTTCGGTACCTTACGTGCCTGGGTGGGTTGCCGGTAGGCTGAGATAAACTGCATCTCTCTCTCTCTCTCTCTCTCTCTCTCTCTCTCTCTCTCTCTCTCTCACACACACACACACTATATAATGCCGCTTTGTACCTTTGTCCTGTAAGTGCCCACCCATTGGCTGATTAGGATAATCGCGATGGCAACTAGGAAGCTGATTGGCTAACTAGAAATTCAATAGCCTGTGCATATATAAAAATGTGCAATAACCACAATTTTTTGCATTAGCCTGACGAATTCTCACGAGAATGAAACACGGAATATTCTGTATAGCTTAATTGCCATATATATTTTCATAACTTACTACTATATATATAATATATATGTATGTTATTGGAATTACTTTTTCAACATACTTTTTTACCTTTTTAAGTCAACAGAACATTATAAACTAGTTATACCAACCCGATGTTACCCAGGAATCTTTTTACTTTATAGGCAGCAGTAAATGTTGTTTTTACGCATCGATTCTCAATTAGACAAAATTAGTTTCTTTTAACCAATTACTGACGCAAATATATTTATCTCATAATTTCGTATGCAATATAAAACTGCAGACACAACTTTTTTCATTTCTTTGAGGGTTTTCTTTACAG
>NC_136482.1:25145204-25152704 GCF_053919585.1 Euprymna scolopes
ACATTTAGTAGATTAATGACCAAAAAATACATTATTTACCATAAAATATATTAAGTAAATCAATTAACTGAAAAATGCACTATATAGATGAATTATCCGGAAACTGTAAGAAATTCTGCAGAAATAAGCAGGCTCTTTATTGGACGGTTTGTCCGCCCACGGATTTGTTTGAACCAATCAGATTGAATGTTATAACTAACTTCCGAGGATATTCTTGGCGCCAAAATTAGCTTTTTCCAGATCACCAGAATTCAAAAAGACGCAGGCTTGAATGGACCTCGAATTCTCACTCGAAGCAGCAAAATTACTTTGTTACTTTGAGATATTTTAATGCCCAAATGTGGGGTGAAATATTATCATTTGCAAATACCAATGCCCCTATGTTGGTCAAATTATTATATTCTTGCACGCTTTGCGCTCTGTGAATCTATTGACTTTCTTCATTACAAATTAATGTCTGTCAAAGACGAAATTAAGGTTTACTGTTTGACCTGCCTTGTCCACCATTGGACTGAAGCTACAGAGGACTTCATGAAGTTACCAGACTTGCAGTATCCATATTGGAAGATATCTCTCAACTTTTCAACCTGCGCAGCTCTTGTCAGCGGAAGTTTTCTACCCAGCTTTCATCGAAGACGAACTATTATCCCTTCGGGGACGTTACCAGCCCATAGTAGCAGATAACTGAAGATGACACATTTTTTGCAATATGGACCTTTTTGCTTTAATAAAATTTATATTGAAGTTTAAAAGGTGAGCCTGTTGTAATTCTGTTTAGTTTTCTTCCATTCTGCCAAGAGCAAAAACCTACGTGAGGATTTTCTAACAAAGCATACAATATGTAGATTAAATACAAGTAAAAACATTTAATAGATTTGTTGTGGGTCCAGCAGTTCAAACAGCCCTTCTCAGGGCTAATAAGTTTTTTTTACAATTAATGCGATTCAGTACTGCTTGCCTCCTGAGACCTACCAGCAGCGAATTTCACTTCACTCCAGCAGCTCCTTCTCACTCGTGCGACTTCCAGTTCCAGCGGCTTCCAGTGCCTTCTGCAGCTTTTTGGCAACCTCGCCTGCACCTTGCTCCTCTGACCTGCAACCTCGCCTGCACCTTGCTCTGGTTTTCAACCTCACCTGCACCTTTCTCCCTACCGACCGTCCATTCTTTGACACTGGCCCTACGTTCTCAGTGTCGATCTTTCGCCTGTACCTAAACACTGACCCCATGTTCTCAGTGTCCACCGACCGTTCCAAATCGACCTGACGTCCAGCCGATCGTTCCAGACTCAGCGAGCAGCCTTAAACCACACTACGTCTAGAGTACCTGCTCCAGATCCCCAGTCCTTAGTCTCCTGTGACGTGCGACCTTCCAGATAGCCAGCATCCAGATCATACGATCTCAAACCCTATTTTTACGCTTTCCTTACAAATAAAAGACGAACCCTCGTCTTTAACCAAACAACCTGTGTCTGTTATTCTTCTTTTTGCCGTTTACTTTTGCCTGTGTCTACTTTGTTAGTTGTTGGGTCGATTGTCCCCGGATGGCCGGCCCCACAACAGATTAATTATCAGACCCCCCCCCCCCAAAAAAAAACGTCAAGTAGAATAATATTTAGCAAGTGACATATTATTCTATCTAATGTTCGATTTATGCGAAACTATTAACAGAGAGAGAGAGAGAGAGAGAGAGAGAGAGAGAGAGAGAGAGAGAGAGAGATGTGGGGGATAGAATGTAAATGAGATAATCCAGTTAATGTAATTTTATGCAATAAAAAAAATATTTTTTTACCGAAGGTTCTACAAAGAGGCCAACTGGTTTTTACACACCTAACCTAAAAAACAAAACAAAAAACAAAAAATTACCTTTTCAAAAATTAATATCAAAATAACAATCAGCAGATCAAAACTAGTTTTACGAGTTTGGAGTCTTTTATCAATTTAATTTCACCATAAATATTCACCCGCACCCAAAAGTCAGATTAACAACTCTGGGATTTGTTTGAGCCGTTTTATTTTTAATTTTATACTCCTGTATTAAAAAAGTTATTATTTTATCCAAGAATTTTCTGTACATTTCTTATCTTTCAGTAATAGAAAATAAGGACATAAACAGTACCAACACCAACAAAAAAGAACAAAAAAGAACAAAAAAAAAAGAAAAAAAGGGGGGCGACTTACCACGTGTTAAAGTCAAAAGCTGGGCTCTGCTAAAGAAGAAAAGGGAGAGAAATGTTAGTCGACTCACATTTCAATTTTGTTATCAGCCGGACCAATCGAAACATGGTTGCGCGCACATGCACACAACCGAACACGCGAGTGCGCGTGCGCGCACACACACACACACACACACACACACACACACACACACTATCACACACATGCGCATACACACTCATGCGCATACACAGACATGACAAACGGTCATGTGAAAGGGGAGAAAAAATTAACACGACTTACACACGCTGTCAAATATTTTCCCATAAATTAAAACATTTTTTTTAGAAAGTCAAATAGGTGGATCTTCACATTTATAATGTACTGCGAATGCATACAAATACTCACGGCTTATTCACGACTCTTACTTTTTTTTTTATTGCACTTTCTTTTTTACAGCTTTCTTGTAAACAGTATGCGTTTTATGTTGCTGCTTATTCATGTGATTAATACAATAGAATTAGAAAGTCATAAAGCTGAGCAATAATTATGCGAAGTTGTGCAAACTGTATAAGCATTATAAACATGTCATGAACATTGCTGGAATGTTAATATCATTGGGCAGTCATCTCTGTGTGCGCGTGTGTGTGTGTCTCTCTCTCTCTTCAATCTTACTGTTCCACCTTCTTTCTCTCTCACACTGACACAAAGCTTCTTTCTTAGGACTGTACGCCTGTGGAACTCTCTACCGCTTGCCTATTTCCAACCTGACTACAACTTGGATGTCTTCAAGTCCAACATAAACAAATTCCTGATGAACCGCCCCCTTAAGTAAGACAGTTTATCAAATCTCCAATACTAACGATTACTACGATACTATCCTATTGATTACTGTACACGCAATAACCCTTATCCCTGAGTGGCTTCTGGGCTTTGATAAGTGGTGACCTCCATGTAAAAAAAAAACATGCACACACAGAGACACAGAGACACAGACAAAGACACACACAGACACATACACACACTCTCTTTCTCTTTTTCTCTCTCTCTTTATATATATATATATATATATATATATATATATATATATATATATATATATAAAATGAAAATTACAGTTGAATTTACCAAAATGATCCAAGATGGTAAAATTAAAGTAAATTATAAATATTAAAGAATTAATATTTATAAAATTATCTCAACCAGATATAAAAGCTCGATAATACCAAATAGGAAATAGAGCTTATAATATGAGCAAACAGTTAATGAAATATGTTAAAAAACACTTTGAAATGAGTTAAAAACATATTTAATCTGAAAAGCAAACACTAGATAAATGGATAGTCCTTAATCCGCAGAGTTTCGAAGAAATACTCTCCTTCTCATCAGAGGGTAGGAATTAGCAAAATGCAGGATCGGATTTTGCATGCAGAATTATTTGATGAAACAACAAATAAGTCAAAGATCTTACTTAAAAACAAAATAAGTTAAGCAGAGGGAATATGGTAAAGAAAAAGGTGATTACACATTAATGGATAGTCTGGTGGGAGATAAAAAATTCAGTGACGGTAAAATCCAAATGTAAAACTTCAAGAAAGTTAAAAGAATTTCCATTTGTACAAGTAAAATCCAAAGAAATCCCGTAATTGGAAGAAGATGGTCCATAATAATCCAAACGCAGAAATCCATGGAATAATTCACAAAAAAGTGTGTACAAGGAAAAAATAATATTAATAAAAGAAAAATAAGATGTGCTTTTCACTCTACTTCCGAGACATAACTATAAATAAAAAAAAAAAAATCTAGGAAGAGAAAGGAAAAAAAAAATGATAAAGTTAAATATAAAATATAAAATAAAGGGAAACAAAAGTCCATCTGACCAAGACAGGAAATGTTAAAGGCGCAAAAATATATATAGGGCAAAATAATATAGGTCAACTGAAATGTAAAGGTCACTTATAAAAAAAAAAAAGGTGTCAGCAAGAATTGTTAAACGACATTAAAAGGACAATAAAAATAAATAAATAAATATATAATAAATAAATAGAAAATAAATAAATAAAAAATGAAATATAATAAAATATAAAATATAATATATAATATAAAATAAAGTAAAATAAGAATAAAATTAAAAAATAAAAATAAAAATTATTTAAGGGGAGAAGATGGCCGGTATCTGCAATTTCAGGAAAAAAAAATTTAAAAACAATAAATAAAAAAATAAGTAAATTCATATAGTAAAATTTAAGTAAATATACATACAAGATATGGAAGTGTTGGTATATTGATATATTAGATAGGAAAGTTTAAAGAATAAAACAGAAAATGCAGATAAAAATAAATAAATAAATAAATAAAACAGAAAATGCAGATAAAAAACCGGCCATGCAAAGAAGAGATAAAGAATTAAAATAAAGGATTATTGAATTATAAAGTATTAAGAAGTATGTCGAAAAACGATAAAGTTAAAGAAAAAATAATTCATATCTATATAAAGGGTAAAAGTAATAACTATGTAATTTCAAAATTGCCATAATTAAATTTGGACTTATGTTTACAGAAAGAGATCAGTTCATTTTTAGAATTTATTATATTGTTACTTAGAGGGGAAGTAATTATAGTTATAGCTTCGGTTGTGCAGAGGCGACATGACTTAGAGCCTGGAGTATAAGACTTAACTTTTTTATAATAGTCCATTTGATTGAGAAGGGAGTATTGTTAGAGTTAAGTTTTTTAATTAAAGTGGTTAGAGAAGTTCCTTGGTTATTATTAGAATTATGGTTGTTAAAAGAAGAAATGTGGTTTGATATTCTTTTCTTAATTAATGTTGAAGTAGCGCCGATATATGTATGTACTTTATTAAAAGCTCAAGGTCTGGTATTAATATTAATTTGCTGATTTGTATTAGTTAAATAGTTTGAATTTTGTTCATAGTGTTCAACAAATGGTGGGACAATGTCTGTATGGGGACTATTTTGGAGGGGATAATGAGTGTTGTTAGTGTTAAGATGGTTGTTAGGAGAAATATTATTATTCTCATTAATATTATTATTATTATTATTATTGTTATCATCATCATTATTACTAGTTGTATGATTGTAGATGGAAGGGCTGCTCGAATGGTGTATTGGATTAGTAACTATATCAGATGGAGGATGGGAAGAAGAATAACTTGAAGACAAAATATTAGTGTCTGTTATGGGAGGATTGCGTGGGAGCTCAGTAATAGTGCAAGAATATATAACATCTTTATGGATGCAATCATTATTGAGTGGGCAAAGATGTTTGTTATTACAATTACAGTTAGTTTTGGGTTTAATTGGGAAAGGGATTTTTTGGGCTGATTTAATTTTTTTGTTATTAGATGTTAAGATTCTTTGTGCTAAATTAGGCATTGTTGAATAAGAAATCCGGATTGAATTTTTATTGAAAATAGAACTATATCTGTGTGGGTATTTGAAAGAGTTTTGTACAATGTTGAAGAATTCCTTAGGTATATTAGTTTTGACATTTAGGCTAAATGGAGGATTAAACCAAATATTTTTCTTTCTCCTGATGCGACTAGATGGGTTAGAGGCATTACGATTAGTATTTTGGTTTGGATTATAATTGTAGACTGGTTCATTGTTATTGATAGCGGCAGATCTTGCTATTTGAACTGGTTTCTTACGAGTCATATTGTGTGTGATTACAGATTTAAGGCGGCCTGCAGGAGGAGCATAATTGTTGTATTTAATCTTTTCTTTGTGTCCTGAGTTCCATAAAGCATTAAAGTGTTTTTTAACATATTTCATTAACTGTTTGCTCATATATATATATATATATATATATATATATATATATATGAGCAAACAGTTAATAAAACATGTTATGGCAGTTAAACTACACATAGTTTTTCGTGTTTCATTCTTACCAGGAATTAAACAACCCGTGAAGTTTATCTATGAATGAGAAATTTGTAAACTTGAAATACCATTAAAACGTATCCAACCCCAAAAGTCAAATAGCAAACAACCTTTATTTTAAGATAAGAAAAATCAAATAATTGTTATTTCAAAATTTTGTACATTTTCTTTCTCCTTGCCATAGTGTTGAGTTGGAGAAGAAAATCTGATGATGAAGTCTTCGAAATATATTAAATTTAAACAAGTGAATATTGTTTATCCTTCATAATATTGCGTTATGATTTGGCTTTCAAACGTACCTAATGCGTATTCATTTTAAAATTTAATCAACGCTTCTATCACAGAACTTACAACCTTAACTATATATATATATATATATATATATATATATATATATATATATATATATATATATATAACTGTCTAGCTGCACTGATGAGCTGTGAAACAGCAAAACAGTACTGTATATGGATGACTATATATATATATATATATATATATATATATATATATATATATATACCCGGTAACATGAATTCCATGTATTTTAGCCTAACGATTTCCTATGGTGGATGAAACGCGGAAGACCGTGTAGCTTAATTGCCACAGATATTTCAAAACTTACTACTTAGCCCTACTCATATACTCATCACTGTTGAAGTAAATATGGAAAATCAATACATAAAATATTATATCTCCTTATAAAATTTTATGTGGGTACATGAAATAATAATAATAATAATAATAATAATAATAATAATGATGATAATAATAATAATAATAATAATAATAATAATAGCAGCGAGAGACACGGAAAAAAAATTAACAAAACAGAAAACAGAGAGACAAAAGATAATACAAGTAAAGAAAAATGGGAAGAGAAACAACTACACGGAAGATTCATAAGAATGAGAAAAGATGAAAATAACGAAAACACCTGGGCATGGATGCGAAAAAGACACATAAGCCGAGAAACTGAATCCCTAATAACTGCAGCACAAGACAACTCGATAAGAACCAACCACATCAAAGCAAAGATCGATAAAACACAAGAAAACAACAAATGCAGACTCTGTGGACAAAGAGACGAGACGTTAAACCATATAATAAGTGAATGCAGCAAACTGGCCCAAAAAGAATACAAGAACAGACACGACCAAGTGGGAAGAGTAGTACACTGGGAATTATGCAAACAACTGCATCTCAAACGCACAGACACGTGGTACAAACATAAGCCGGCAACAGTATTTCAAAACGAGATTCACAAAGTCCTATGAGACATGGACATACAAAGTTATAAACCCATCCAAGCAAGAAGACCAGATGTCGTAATAATTTACAAGAAAGAAAAATCCTGTCAAATCGTAGACTTTGCTGTTCCAGCTGACCACAGGGTGAATATCAAAGTAAAGGAGAAACTGAGCAAATACACAGAGCTAGCC